>NW_017670287.1:492675-663229 GCF_001879085.1 Nicotiana attenuata
ACATCACTCCTGCCTACTTTCAAGGATTACATTTGCAATGCCCTCCAGCTCACAAATATGAGTAGATCTTGTTTCCTCACTCCTGTAACACCTCCTTCTGTTTCCTTCAGTGGTCTTTCTTCTACTAACCAACATATGCTCAACTCTCTGTCTAACCTACATGAACCTGTTAGTTTTACACATGCAGCTCACCATCCAGGGTGGCAAGAAGCTATGGCAAAAGAGATTGGGGCCCTTGAGCTAAACCAGACATAGGATGTGGTGGAATTGCCACCAGGAAGAGGCTTTACCCTGTAAATGGGTTTATAAAGTTAAACAACACTCTGATGGTTCTGTGGAGAGATTAAAGGCCAGATTAGTGGTGAGGGGCGATGTTCAGAGGGAAGGTATCGGTTTTAATGAAACATATTCCCCTGTGGTTAAGATGACCTCAATAAGGTGCATCTTAGCTACAGCTATTAAAAAGGGATGGGGTCTCTATCAATTAGACGTAAATAATATTTTTCTTCATGGAGACTTAAATGAAGAGGTCTACATGAAATTTCCAGTAGGTATCACACCTCCTTCTCCTATTCATGTATGCAAACCAAAGAAATCCCTCTATGGACTTCGACAGGCATCTCGTCAATGGTATGCAAAACTTACTACAACCCTAAGTTTTAAAGGTTTCACTCGCTCTCTAAATGACTACTCCTTATTCTTCAATAAGACAGGTTCTTCTATCTCTAAAGTCGCAGTCTATGTAGATGGTATTCTATTAACAGGAAATGATACAGAACTACATGCATTAAAGGAATTTCTCAATCAAGAATTCAGAATTAAGGATCTTGGAATTCCTTTCATTTGAATCATTGCATTTGTCTCCTACCTCCTCGCCTCTTGACTCTTCCATCAAATTGTTTGCCAAAATAGGGGATCCCGTAAAAGACCCAACCTTCTGGTAAGCTGAACTACCTTACCCACACCAGGCCTGACCTCTCCTTCACCGTCCAACACCTCAGTCAGTACGTGCAAGACCCTCGCCAACCACATCTTGATGCTGCTCATAGAGTCCTCCGTTATCTTTTAAAAGATCCCGGCCTTGGTCTTTTTATGTTTGCCTCACCTTCATTTCAGCTTCTTGCCTTTTGTGACTCCGATTGGGGGACCTGCCCTGAATCCCGTCGCTCAATTAGTGGTTTTTATATCTCTTTGGGTTCTTCTCCTATTTCTTGGAAATCAAAGAAGCAAACCTCTATATCTCTTAGTTCAGCAGAGGCAGAATACAGTTCCATGCGAAGTGTTGTGGCTGAACTCACTTGGTTGGTTCGCCTCTTTGAAGATTTGTCCAGCCCAATTTCTTTACATGTTCCTCTTCATTCCGATAGTCAAGCCGCACTTCATATCGCCAAAAACCCTGTGTTCCATGAGCGAATCAAGCATGTGGAAATCGACTGTCACTTTGTGCTACATCAATTTCTTGCTGGCCTTATCTCTCTTTTCTTTATCCGATCTGATGCTCAGCTTGCCGATCTATTCACTAAACCTCTCACAGGACCTACTCATCGGAATATTTTGGGCAAGTTGGGGGTTCGTACCTCCCCCTCCAACTTGAAGGGGGGAGGGTGTTGGTGATAACCTAATTTCAGAGAAGAGATAGAGATGAAGTGACTAAGTTTTGAGACTTTGAAGTGTTATGTCCGAAATGTTCTATTGAGGTATTTGGTCTGTTGAAAACAAATCTAGACTTGGGTCTTGGGCTGTAAAGAAGAATTGGGCTCTATTTCATATTGGGCCTATATTAATTGGTTTCAAATATTGAAGCAGCTGAAGGCTTGCCTTTCTAGATAATTAGGATACAGCTGTACTATACTATTTTGTTGTAAAGAATATAATTAGTTATAGCATAGTCAATAGTATAATGCGACTTGGCTTTTCTGTTTTACCTTAGATTCCTATTTTTTGTATATATACATCAAACACTGTACATCAGATTATTCAATATACACAGAAAGAAAATTTTCATACGTTTTCTTCTTCAATTCTACAAAAACATAGCTATAGGAAGTAATATAGTAAATGGTAGCTACAACTACCTAATAACCACTAAACAACAGTGGTTTGCGAAAATTTCTCTTTTTAGTTTATGCAATTGGGTGGGCTTTGGGTTAATTCTTCTTAGTTATAAGGCCTCAAGCCCTTAATGGGTCGCCAGCCCTATTTGATCTATCAAGCATTTGGGCTTCGGTTCACCTGTCAAAAGACAGAAGCAGAGGATAAGAAAGAAGAACCGGCAAAGAACACGCAGCTCTGTCGCTCTCTTATCGTAGCCCTTCTTAGCCGGAACAAAGCTCTCAGAGTAAGTTCCCTGTTTCTTGCTAACAATCTTCATACAGTAAACAACACACGAAGTTTTTTATTTACTCTCTGCAGTTTTTGGTCTAAAAAAAAAAAAGAAAGCCTTGCCGACATAGATAGTCACATAGAGTCTAGAATGAGCAGTCTTTTTAGTTCTGCTTTTGAATACTGTTACTAGTTTTGTGCTGTTGTAAAAACTTTCTGATGGAGTTAATAGTGCCAACGAAGCAAACCCATGAAGGGTTTTGCTCATTTCACTCTACTCGTAAGGAAATTGCTCATTTGTCGGGTTGTAATAAGAGGAGGTTCAGAAGCAGTTCAATAAAGGTAGTTGTGGGTCAGTTGAGAAAACAGAGACAAAGTAAGGTATTTGCTATTTCAAGAAGTGAAACTTTAGGCACGAATTGTAGGTTATCATGTGTTGAAAAGAGGCCACATGTGCAAGGGAGCATATCTGAAAACTTTGAGGAATTTGAGAGTAATAATTATCTTCGTCGGTTGGTCAGGAATGGGGAATTAGAAGAAAGTTTTAAGCACCTTGAGAGTATGGTGTATGGTGGTGATATTCCTGATATTATTCCGTGTACAAGTTTGATTCGCGGGTTTTGTAGAATTGGCCAAACTAAGAAGGCTACAAGAGTTTTGGAGATTCTTGAGGATTCCGGGGCTGTTCCGGATGTTATTACTTACAATGTGTTGATTAGTGGTTATTGTAAGTCTGGAGAAATTGATAATGCTTTGAAGGTCTTGGACCGAATGAGCGTTGCACCCGATGTGGTCACGTACAATACAATTTTGCGTACCTTATGTGATAGTGGGAAACTGAAACAAGCTATGCACGTTCTCGACCGTATGTTGCAGAGGGAGTGTTATCCTGATGTGATTACCTATACAATTTTGATCGAAGCAACGTGTAAGGAAAGTGGCGTGGGGCAGGCAATGAAGCTGTTGGATGAAATGAGGAGTAAAGGATGTATACCGGATGTGGTCACTTATAATGTTCTTATCAATGGGATTTGTAAGGAAGGGAGATTGAATGAAGCTATCAAATTTCTGAATAATATGCCATCTTATGGTTGTCAACCTAATGTTATTACACACAATATAATATTGCGTAGTATGTGTAGTACGGGTAGATGGATGGATGCTGAGAAACTGTTGGCTGATATGGTTAGAAAAGGTTGTTCTCCTAGTGTTGTCACGTTTAACATCTTGATCAATTTTCTTTGCCGGAAGGGACTGTTGGGACGAGCTATTGATTTGTTGGAGAAGATGCCTAAGTATGGGTGTACTCCAAATTCCTTGAGTTATAATCCATTGCTTCATGCATTCTGCAAAGAGAAGAAAATGGACCGGGCGATTGAGTATTTGGAAGTTATGGTGAGTAGGGGTTGTTACCCTGATATTGTGACTTATAATACGTTGCTCACAGCTTTGTGCAAAGATGGTAAGGTTGATGTTGCAGTTGAAATCCTTAATCAACTTAGTGACAAAGGTTGTTCTCCAGTCCTAATCACTTACAATACAGTGATTGATGGACTATCCAAAGTGGGGAAAACTGAACTTGCCATTGAACTGCTGAATGAAATGCGAGAGAAAGGTCTCCAACCTGATATAATTACCTATTCCTCGCTTGTGTCAGGTCTTAGTAGGGAAGGAAAAGTTGATGAAGCCATTAAGTTCTTTCACGACTTAGAAGGCTTGGATGTCAGGCCCAATGCTATAACCTACAACGCCATTATGTTGGGGCTGTGTAAAGCTCGCCAAACAGATCGTGCAATTGACTTCTTGGCTTATATGATTTCAAAGGGATGTAAGCCTACTGAATCTACATATACTATTCTAATTGAAGGCATTGCTTATGAGGGCCTAGCGGAGGAGGCTTTGGAGTTACTGAATGAGTTGTGCTCTAGAGGAGTTATGAAGAAGAGTTCTGCTGAACAGGTGGTGGTTAAGATGTAGCTTGAAAGCATACTTTCACCGGCTCTGTGGCAACATCTTGTGGTTCAACCTCTTGAATCACAGTTTTCTGGATATCTACTGTTAGTTGCTTATAGAAGTATTTGCAGTCACATCACCATGTAACAACCTTTTTTCTCTGTTAGCTAGAAATATGAAGTGAAAATCAATTTTGTTTGCAATTATCATAATCCTTTTTCCCAGATTGTTTTCAGCAAAAGCATACTTTTAGTTCATGATTGTTCATGTACGCGTCTTTTGTTCCTATATCAGCCAATGTTTGTAGTGTGCAACTTTACATCTGATACAGCATTCTTGAGGATAGATTTTCTCCAATATAGGGCAGCCCGGTGTACTAAGTACCCGCTATGCGCGGGGTCCAGGAGGGCCGAACCACAAGGATCTATTGCATGCAGCCTTACCCTGTATTTCTGCACGGGGTTGTTTTCATGGCTTGAACCCGTGACCTCCTGGTCACATGACAGCAACTTGACCAGTTACGCCAAGACTCCCCTTCATTTCTCCACTATGAACAAAGTATAGTTGGTTGCATAGATGAATTTTGCAAAAATCGTCCTTTTGTTTGTGGACTTGGTAGTTATGTATTGAATGCAATGTTCGGAGGTCCTTGTGGTAGTGGTCGGAGAAGGAGACTGCATCTGTGAAATTTGGTTTATACAATAGCTTCTTTGCTTTCGATTTTGGTTTTCATTCTTCTTTTCTGTTTATTTTGGCAAAAAGCATTACCTAGATTGCAGCATGGGGAAATTGCAGCCTCTGCTATTTCTTGATTTTCAGTCTTTGATTCTTTCTGTGAAACAGCAGAGTTGTATTGTATCATATATTTTGTTGACCACAGCTCTTCATAGTGAAATTTATACCCTCTTTTCTTTTTACAGCAATCTCGATTGATAAAAGCTCATGATGCGTCCGTACTGGAGTATAGGATTTATTTTTGTCGCTATATTTACAATTTGTAGCTATACTTTCAGCAAATTTATCATTCATAGCTATATTTGAATTTTATAGCAAATCCATTAAATAAGAAATTAATTTATTTTGAACTGAAACAAGAGTGCAACAAGCTCTTGTAGCTCAGTTAGTTAGAATACTTGCTTAGTTAGCGGAGGTCTTGGTTTGCAGATTGGATATAAGGTTTTACCTGATCTAATTGAATGATTGAGAGGATTGTAATACTTCAGGATTGTTATTGGCTTCGAGTGCAAGCTTTAAGGTTTAGAAGAATTATACTATCAGGGTATCGTGCAAGAGTTTGGTTGAGTTTTAGTCCTTGGCTTGCTTCATGAAAAATGGAATTATGTAAAAAATTTGAATCCATGTGTCGACATCTCTCCAGCCTGCTTTTATTTTGTTTTTTTACATTTTTTTATTAGAAAATAGAAGACTTAAGTTCGAATATTTGAACTTTTTCTTATTTCAATGATATTTTTTTCAAGGGAGAAGGATAAAAAATGTCTCTCTATTATGTGAAAATGAGCATTTATACCCTTCGTTACACTATTGGTCCATCATTACCTCTGACGTTATAATTAGTGTAAAAATACCTCTCCTCTGTTAGGACCCTCCACCGCGGGCACACCACCTCAAATGGCCTGACGTTTCGCTGAGGTAGACAGCATGTGACACGCTACATCACCGTCCCAATCACATTTTACCCTCTCCTTCCACTTCTTCCACTAACGCCTCCCCCTTCACCTAGTCTTCCAAGAGAGATCATCCGTTTATACCCAAAATAAATAAATTAAAAGACGTTTACTTATTTTATTGAGCAAACAGAACACATAATATATTTTAATCATCCAACAAATTGTACAAGCGAAAAAAACAAGATTCTCCGGCATAAATATGCTTGTATATTCCTAAGAAAGGAAGGGAAGGCAAAGGAACCCATTAAAGCTTTAATTCTGGGAAGGAAGTTGATTTGCACCCTAAAGTTGAAAGTTCTGTAGTTGGATTATTGACGCTCTTCAGTTTCTTAATTCACTTTAAAACTGAAGAGTTTAAAGAAATTAAAAAAATTGAGAAAGTGGAAAAGACAACTAGCTATCCAGAATTATTTGACAAGTCATACGAAAACACAACATTCATCCAATCGAGATTAAAAAAAAGTGAAAATGAAAAAATACCAAAAGTTCACATTATATCCACATGAAAAACGAAAAAACAAAACTTTGTATCCAATTTTACCGGTTTTAGCGGAAGAAAAAATAGAGCCAGTAAAACGAATCCAACTAATATAACTGGGGAAACATGAGCTTCAACTTACAAAATATCAATTCAAGCAAAAAGGGTGATAGTAGCGGTGGTTGGATAATGGAAGAGGTGGTGGTGGAAGAAAAGTAGAAAAAGGGGTAAAATGTTGTTGAGATGCTGATATGGTATGCCACACGGCGTCCATCTCAGAATGCCCGGCCACATCAGATGGTGTGGCCATGGTGGAGAATCTTAATGGAGGTCCATCTCAGCAAAATGCCAGACCATATGAGATTGTGTGGCCATGATGGAGAATCCTAACGGAGGAGGGGTATTTGCATCAGTTTTATAACGTCAGGGGTAATGGTACATCAAAAATATAACGTAGGGTATAAATGAACTTTTTCGCATAGTAGATGGCCATTTTTGACCCTCTACCCTATTATTTTTTTGGTACATTAGAAAATATTAAAGAAAGTAGTAAAATTCTGAGTTAATTTTATCCATGATCATTAAACTTTTGTGTTTGTTACCCAAAAGTCACTTCTCTTTTTCTTGTTACGTAAAACTTTGTGTTCATTACATAAAAGTCATTTTTCTTTCTTTTGTTACACAAAAACCATTTTACTTTGCTCTAGTTATCATAAAAGTCACATTTTTACTTGAAAAGTCTATTATGCACTTGATATTATATAAACCTTCATATTTATGTAATACCTTCTATATTATATACTATATAATATATTTTTAACTATGTATTTTATTTATAAATAAAATAACTTAATATTATTTTATTTATTATTTTCATAATATATTCGTATATTTAATTTCTTCTTAACGTTAATTTTTAAAATATATTAGTAGCGTTATTAAATTTGTCAGTAAATTTAATATATATTAGTAGAGAAATAATCGGCAAGTACATTTTCGTGAGAAAATTCGCAGGTAAACAAACAAAGAAAACGAAGAAAAAATCATATGTTAATCTAAAGGAAAATCCCTAGGTACTACATGCGAATTTAGCTAGAGATATTTTCTTGGGGATTTACCTAGGCAATTGGTTATTTGAGAAATTACACAACTAGAAATTCGGGAAAAACCGTCCAAAGAAATCGATTAAAGTTGGTCGGTGATGGGCAATAACCGTCCGAAATGCGACCATTAACGTGTGATCGGTATTTTGAAGGTCAGAAGGGCATACCGACCAAAGTTGGTCGGGAATTACCGACCAACTTTGGTCGGCCAATTAAATTAAAAAAAAATTGCTGAAAAAAATTTATTTTATAATGCTACTAATATGAAAATTAAAGTTAAGAAAAAAATTAAATATACGAATATATTATAGAATAATAAATAAAATAATATTAAGTTATTTTAATTATAAATAAAATACATAGTTAAAAATATATTATATAGTATATAATATAGAAGGTATTACATAAATATGAAGGTTTATATAATATCAAGGGCATAATAGACTTTTCAAGTAAAAATATGACTTATGTTATAACTAGAGCAAAGTAAAATGATTTTTGTGTAACAAAAGAAAGAAGAGTGATTTTTGTGTAATGAACACAAAGTTGAATGTTTTTTACTTAACAAAAAAAAGTGACTTTTAGATAACACACACAAAAGTTCAATGACCATGGATAAAACTATCTCTAAAATTCTTTATTAGAAAAAAGATTTAGTTATCGTTACGTGCACATACAAACATATGCAGACACACATATACACAATACTAAGTTGACATGGTCAAAGTCGTGTAAGCACTAACATGTTATTGTTACTTCACCCATCATCATCATCATCTCTCGTTACGTTACTAATCCACAATAATAAGTATTTTGTTTCTCCAATCAATTGTATGAATTATAGTAGTAAGTGTTAACACTTATCAACTGCAAGGTACATAATTCTTTGCTTTCTATTATATTCGAATATCTATTGAGTTAGTATTTGCCGTATTAGCTTTTTTCTAAATTATGATTCTTTATATTATTTACCCGTAAAACGATACAATTGAATTTATACGTAGTTTATAGACAAGTCAATCGATTTTATCCTAAAATGATAAATGAATTAAACAAGAAAGTAAGACTTAGCCTTGAAATCGAAATAAAACAGCAGAAATCTCGGTTCGGAGAGCGGAGCTTCAGGAGGCAGTAAGAACAATATTACTAAGCAAGAGGATAAGATAGTATTAAGCTTTTGAGTAAAGTATAGTATTAGCTTATCAGAAAATTCGTGTCCTTTACAATGACTTTAGAGGTTACTATTTATAGTTGCACCTAGGGAGCAAGGCCCTCGGATTAAGCCCATATTAAATGACAATTATGAGGGCGATTGAGAAATGTATAACGGTAGGCAGTGAATGCCATATTCTCTGTAATAGATAGTGCACTTAATGCTATAAAATATTCTCCATTAAATGCTACCGGGTGGCGGGTGTTTAATTCGCCTTTATGAATACCATTCTCTTCGAGATCGTTGCCTTCGGACCTGATTGTCTCCTGTCTTCGGCTCCACGTGTCGCTTTCTCATGCGAGCATTTAATACAAACATATTTTACCCTATACAGATAGTTCCCCCACTTTCCGGTGGGATGACCTTATGTCACCGGGAAGTTGGTAAAGATACCTTTTATGGCGGGAAATTCTCTGATCCCCTCTAAAAAGTTCCCGACTGTTGATTAGACACGCGTATCTCCGCATTTAATGCCCCGAACATGCATCACCCAAAATTCAACAATAATTTTGCCGGTTATCGAGGTAGTTATGGCCACAATTTTAGCCGTCTATTCCTTTACTTATACGCATCAAACTTCTCCATTTATACTTCATAACTTTCCAAACTCTCTTTACTCAACTTATACTTATTTTCCACTTCCTCTGATCTTCTTCTTCAGAGAAAAAACCCTTGTCCTCTTCCGAAAACAGTGGCCTCTTCTTCTAAATATTCCAGTGCTTTAAAAACCAAAGAAAGTGCTGATGATGCTGCTCCTCCCACGGTGCCCACCATCATTCCCAGAAAGTTTATTACAACTAAGGACTTCGAAGAGAAGTTCCCATCTGCTAACTCCCGCACTTGGGCTATTGGCGTATTTCTTCTTCTATCCACCCTCCTAGCATTCCTGCTGTGAAGGAAGACTGTGGTTGTCAAGATTTGAACATCATTTCTCCTGACCTAGCGGAAAACCTTCTCCAAGAAGGGTTTCACGTACGTCTACACGTACCCCTTTACTTTGGGCCCGTTTTCGTTGAGCGGGGGGCTTGACTCCGTTATCTTGGAGTTTTGTTTCCGCTACCAAGTATGTCTGGCACAGGTGAGCTCTTTTGTGTGGCGGACAGTAGCATGTCTTCAGCGGCTATGCCAGGAGACAGGGGAATCTGATGAACCTTTATTCCCCCAAGATTTTTCGTGGGGGAATGATAAACTTCAGCAAACATGGTCACTATGCTTTGCTCACCAGCATGGATGATGACAATGACTGTGGGTGGATGGAGGGTTCTTTGTAGTCGCCACAAGGGACATCATCCAGGCCACGACTCCATCCTTTCCTAAATCTTGGAATCGTACACGTAAATTCGAAATCTACCCTTTTCTATGATTAAGAATTGTTCATGTCATTTCTGAATCTTCTTTTTTGTTATCCCAACAACTCGGTGGACACCTCCAATGGTCGAGGGCTTGTACCAGTTGGTTCGGAAGATTCTGGATATTACCACGCTCGAGACCCGCCGATGAAAAGAACTGGCCCTCAAATACGGGTGGAAGGCCAAAAATCATGGTAAGCTGATTTCCGAACCTTATTTTTGTTCTTTCATGAAAGGATTTTTGGCTAATTTCTTTTTCTGCTGAATTTAGGTCTACTGCAGGGCTTTGTTTCCGTCCTCGAGGAGGATGTTTTAGCCGATACCTTAGACGCGGCGAGGTTGTTGCAAGAGGCCTTTGCTCGAACGGGTGTCGTCGGACCTGTTTTCGATGCAAGTGTTTCCTCTTGGAGTCCCCAGCCAGAGAACAAACAACCAAAAAGGCGACGCTCCTCTTCGGCCGGGGGCAAAAATAAGAAGGCGAAGACTGCCTCGACCAAGCCAGCCGCAGATGATGTGGTGATCGATGATGATGTAGAAGCTAGTGATGATGTGGCTTCTCTACATAGAAGACGACGACCTTCATCAACTCAACAGAATGCTCAATCTGTTGAGTTAGTTTTGCCAATCGAAGACGACACTTCGGCGCTCAAGAGGGAATATGAAATGGTGGAAGATGCTAACTCTCGCTTTCGAGTCCCAATCGCCACGCCCGGTACCGTGAGGCTAGGTACCGGGTCTCTTCTGTCTTTTGTTGATGAGCAACCATCAACTAGCACTGTATTTTCCACAACTACTTCTCAACCTATAACGCTATCAACTTCATCTCTTTCTTCTCCGACCTTACCTTCGCCACCAGCAACTGCCTTATCGGTCGCGGTTGTTCGAGAGTAGGATGTCCCTCTTCCCCAGTTTCCAGTTTATGGGAATTTGGGGCATAATTATTCTGCCCCCTCCAAAGATCCACAGAGGAGGAGGAGGAGTGTCACCCTCTCGGTTTCTACCGGATGCCATCTGTTGTCCTGGCCGATGGAACTTGTTAATTATCTGAAGCCCCTGGCTTCAGAAAAGGATAGGAATAAGATACAAACTCTCTTGGGAGAGTGTTTGTTGAACACTCCATTCACAACGCAGCAGCGGTATGGTCTTTGTTTTCTCTGTTGTTTCTTCTACCTTTGTTATGGCAGGGTCTTTAGCTTGTATTTCTATTATTCAGGCTAACTTCCTTGCTTTCGAGGGCCTTCAAAGGTTAATTCTTGATAAGGAGGAACTCACCTCTGAACGGGATCAACTGTTCGCCGAGCGAGATCAAATTGATGCCCGTCTCCCGAAATTGGAAGCACAATCCACTGAGGCCATTGAGTTGGAGGCTCGGTTATAGCAAAGCGAGCAAGAGGTAGTGACCCTTGTCTAGGAGGCCACCCTACTGAGGATACATTTTGAAGAAACTAGGGAAAAGTGTGTTGAGGTCCACAATATCATTCTTGCTGCAACCGATCGCGAGGCTGCCTTTAGTGAAAGATTGAATAACTTAGAGGCGGCCTTGAACTCCAAAACTAAAGAAGTTGTTGTTGCTGAGGAGAAGTATGCCCGATTGGAAGAGAGGCATAAGAGAGTCATGGAGCACAATAGAGTTTTTAACTCTACTATTCGTGACCTTGATGTCATGGAGCACAATAGAGTTTTTAACTCTACTATTCGTGACCTTGATGTCAGCCTCCAGATCGCTAGATCTAAGCGGGATCATCTTTCGACCGAGGTTGACCGTCTTAAGGAAGAACTTCAGTGCCAAGTGGATTCCCTCATAGTTGGAAAAACGTATTTCATGTATATAATGAGGAGAAAAACCTTGGAAGAGACCAAAGTGGGCGTCATTAACTTTGATGCCGAAATCGCTAAGGCTCGCAAGCTGGAGTCAACTGTCCGAAGGGGTCTCCCGGTCCAGCCTGATGCTACCGACTCTTCTGGTTCCAGTTCCGAGTTCTCTGGAACTGAAGAAGAATCGGAAGGTGATGATGCTGAAGGCCAAGATGGCAAAGGCCAAGATATTAAGCCAGCGGTGGATCCGCCTACATCTCCTAGGGGCGCAGATGGTTTTCTTCCTCCAGATTCTGGGGGTGCAGTAGTTTAGCCTTTTTCTTTCTTTCTATACTTTTGTACTCATTCTTCTTGGAACCTTTGCTATAAATAGAAATGCTTTTTTGTTCAAGTATTATGCAAGCTTTTCTCTTTGCGTACTTTTTCGTTTAAGTATTTGTGTAAGTTTTTCTCTTTGCGTCCTTTTTCATTCAAGTATTTGCGCAAGTTTTTCTCTTTGCGTCCTTTTTCATTTAAGTATTTGCGCAAGTTTTTCTCTTTGCATCGAATTATGCAAGGCTTCAGGTGTATTTTCCCCAGAGATCATTTGGATTCCGAGCATAAACACTTCCGAAATCAACCCTTTAACGTAAGGGTTTCATAAGAGAGCGCCCTCTTATGTTTACGGTGCTCTTGAAGAGGACGTCTCTTATTCATTACTGCACTAGCATTTGACGTACTTGTTTAATTTTCAAATGATAAAATTAATTCATCATTCAGACAAGAAACAAGATAAAAATAAAAGGACTTTACTTTATTCCTTCCATTTTCAAAAGTACATAAGCATTTGTTATGCTATAGAGAAATTGCCATTACTTGTGGCTAACTTGTACAACTTGTTTCTACGGGGTTGGCCGTGCAGTCCCCGGTCCCGATGATACGACTCTGTTTCCTGGTTTTGTGTTCCCGAACGATATGGCAGTCAGTGTTGTCGTATTCTCATATCATTGCCCCTAGTGTTCGAATGCGAAAAATGCGAATTTGAACACTGGAAGTTTTGCACCTTTGAAAATTCCACTAGTGAATTGTTAGATAATCTCCAGTTCGATAGCAAACTTCATTTCCCTTTAGGAACTTTTGCTATCGAGCCAAAGGTTATCTAACAATACCCAGTGGCTTACACTTGTGAACGGTCAGGTAATCTTTGTCCGACAACAAACTTTGCTACCGAGCAAAAGACTATCTAACCGCTTTGTAGTGGCTCGTTGCTTGCATGCCTTGTCATTTAAAGGTCTTATTTCTGCTGACGAAGCTTCCTTCGTAGTATGCTTTCCGTTTTTACCTCGTTAAAACCTTGCCAGAAAAATTCAATTGGGACAAAAACGGGGTGAAGGGAAAAAGAGTGCAGCACATACTTTTAGTATAGGCGAGGCTCATCAACAATAGTATCTTTTGAGGTGATCCACATTCCAGTTGCTCGGAAACTTTACTGCGTCTTGATTTTCCAATTCGTATGACCCTTTCCCGGTGACCGCTGGAACCCTGTAGGGGCCTTCCCATGTTGGACCTAGCTTTCTTGTGTCGAACTCCGGGGTGTTCTGAGTTACTTTCCTTAAAACCAAGTCTCCTACTTTGAAATAACAGAGGTAGGGTCTTCGATTATAATATCTTTCCATTCTCAGCTTTTGGGCTACCATCCTTATATGCGGCAAGTCCCAGCGTTCATCGAGCAGCTCCAACTTGACCAACATTACTTCTTTGTCCGTTTCTTTATTCGTCCGATAATATCTCAAGGTAGGTTCCCCTACTTCCACCGGGATCAAGGCTTTTGCTCCGTACACAAGAGAGAAAGGAGTTTCCCCCGTACTTGATTTGGCCGTCATTCGGTACGCCCATAGTACTTCTGGTACCTCTTCGAGCCATTTGCCTTTGGTTGCTTCCAATCTCTTTTTGAGTTTTTGGATAATCACATTGTTTGTTGATTCTGCTTGACTGTTTGCGATCGGATGATAGGGTGATCATGTGATCCTTTTGATTTTCAAGTCTTTAAGGAATTTTGTGACATTTGCACCTATAAATTGTGGCCCGTTGTCGTAGGCTATCTCTTTTGGTATCCGAATCTGCAAATTATATTCTCCAACAAGAAATCTACCACTTCGCGTTCGGTGATCTTCTAATAAGGGCATGTTTCAACCTATTTAGAAAAATAGTCAGTTAAAATCAAAAGAAATCTTACCTTACCGGGGGCTGGTGGCAACGGGCCGACTATATCCATCCCCCACTTCATAAACGGCCATGGCGACAAAACTGAGTGTAATGGATCTTCTGGTTGATGTACCAATGGTGCGTAGCGATACATTAATCGCATTTTTTAACATAAGCCTTGGCGTCTTGCTCCATCCGAGGCCGGTAGTATCATGCCCTAATTATTTTCTAGAACTAAAGAATCCGCGCCTGAGTGATTTTAGTAGATTCCTTCATGGACTTTCCGCATGGCATAGTTAGCTTCGGAAGCTCCCAAAATTAGGCCAACAGATGTTGGAAAGATCTTCTATATAATTGACCCCCCTTGAAGCTGTATCGAGCTGCTTTAATACGCAGTGCCCGAGATGCCTTGGGATCTTCAGGTAATTTTCCGTGCTCGAGATAGTCAATGATATCATTTCTCCAGTCCCAGACCAAATTGGTCGTGTTTACCTTGTAATAACTATCTGTATCCAGTACCGAGTGCATAAGCTGTACGACCGTACCGGAGTCCGATCCCTTCATTTTCGTGGACGAACCCCATATTGGCTAGTGCGTCTGCTTCTGCATTCTCTTCCCTCATAATGTGCGTAATTGACCATTCCCTGAACCGAGCAAGCAGAGCCTGGACTCTCACTACATATTGTTGCATGTGTTCCTCTTTAGCTTCGAAGAACCCATAAACTTGATTTACTACCAATTAGGAGTCGCATTTGATTTCTATGAGCTTGGAGTCCAGTCCCTGAGCCAGCTTGAGTCCTGCAATCAAAGCTTCATACTCTGTTTCATTGTTAGTCAGAGGAACGGTTCTTATGGCTTGCCTTAGGGTTTCTCCCGAGGGTGTGGTTAGCACTATGTCGATCCCGGACCCCTTTACATTGGAAGCTCCGTCCGTGAACAAGGTCCAAACTCCTGATGTCGATTCTGACACCATCACTACTTTTTTGGTAGCCAAAGGCAACAGTCCCGGACTAAAATCGGCCACAAAGTCGGCCAAAACTTTTGACTTAATCCCAGTCCTAGGTTTATATTTTATGTCAAATTCACTCATTTCAACGGCCCACATGGCTAACCTACCTGAAAGTTCAGGTTTGTGAAGAATATTCCGCAGGGAAAAACTAGTCACCACGGCTATCGATGACACTGGAAATAAGGTCTAAGCTTTCGATCGGCGGCTACGAGAGCTAAGGCTAATTTTTCTAGATGTGGGTAGTGAGTTTCTGCTCCCGTTAAAATTTTACTAACACAATAAATAGGAGATTGCGTACCTTCATCCTCATGGACTAAAACATCACTTACCGCTACATCGGAGACCGCTAAGTAGATCAATAGTTGTTCGCCTTCCTCTGGTTTTGACAATAATGGAGGACTTCACAAATACCTTTTCAAATCCTTCAAAGCCTGCTGACATTCCGGAGTCCATTCGAAGTTGTTCTTCTTTTTGAGTAGTGAAAAGAGATGATGGTATTTTTCGAAGATCGGGAAATGAATCTGCTCAAAGCAGCCAGTCTCCCTGTCAACCTTTGAACATCTTTCACGTTTGATAGATGGTCCGGGATGTCTTCGATGGCTTTAGTTTTATCGGAGTTAACCTCAATCCCCCTTTGCGACACCAAGAACCCCAGGAACTTACCGAAGCTGACCCCGAACACACACTTCTCGGGGTTAAGATTCATGTTATGCTTCCTTAAGATGTCAAAGGTTTCTTGCAACTGTTTAAGATGATCTCCTGCATTCAAAGACTTAACCAGTATATCATTTATGTAAACCTCCATAGTTTTCCCTATTTTTTTTTCAAGCATTTTGTTTACGAGCCGCTGATAAGTGGATCCGGCGTTCTTTGGCCCGAAAGGCATCACATTATAACAATATGTGCCGAAGTTCATTATGCACGAAGTTTTTTCCTGATCCTCCGGGTTCATCTTGATTTGGTTGTACCCGGAGTAAGCATCGAGGAAACTCATCAACTCGTTCCCGACCGTCACATCAATCATTTGATCAATGTTTGGCAATGGGAACGAGTCCTTTGGGCATGTCTCATTTAAATCCTTATCGTCTACACACTTGCGAAATTTATTCTTCTTCTTTGGAACTACTACTACGTTATCTAACCAGTGAGGATACTTTACCTCTCGGATTGAACCGATATCAAGCAAACAAGTTACCTCTTCTTTGACGAACTTGTTTCTAACCTCAGTGATAGGACGTTTTTCATGTCTTACCGGAGGAATGTTGGGATCAAGGCTTAGTTTGTGCATGGCCATTTCCAGTAGGATACCTGTTATATCCGCATGCGACCAAACAAAACAGTCAGTGATAAATTTAAGAAATTCGATAAATCTAGACCTGAGCTCAGGGTTCAATCCTGTCCCCAAGTGGAAATTTCTCTCCAAGAATGTCTCGAACAATGCGACTCGCTCAAATTCTTCCGCCGTGGATTTTGTTGTGCCCGTTTCTTCTGGTACCTGAAAGTATCGTGGTACCCAGTAGGATTCTGACGACTTCTCCCCCTGGTTGACTTCACTCGGCTTGGGGGGCTAGCGTCGGTTCCTGTAATTGCTATGATGCACACTCCTTCCCTTTGCTACTGGAAACTAAGATTGCATTCATCTCCCTCACTGCTGGTTGGCCTCCTCTTATTTGCTTAATCCCCTCGGGAGTCGGGAACTTCAGCAATTGATGATATGTCGACGACACGGCCTTCATCTCGTGCAACCATGGTCTCCCAAGTGTTAACTTATGTGAGTCCACCAAACTATAGAGTACCTGGTCCTCTATGAGACTGATACGTAGAATGCAGTAAGGACTGAATGTAAAGAAGGCCAGAGATTTTCTACGTGGAAAAATCCCACACAAGGGGATCAAAAAACCACGACCTACACCTGTAGGCTTTAAACTTAACTAACTTTTAATCTACCTATTACAAGCCACTTTGCAAACTCCCTTTTGCAAAGACTTCAAACTAACTTGTGATGCACCACCACAAGCCACTCTACAACTCTCCTAGTTACAGAGGATTTAACTTATGACTATTCCTAGTCACAACATAAACTCTAGAGTTTACGAATTTAGTTTGTTCCTAGGACAGCGCTTCTAAGAAAGCAAACTAGGAATTACAATGTAGAACAATTAACAAGATTACAACTCAACTATGGACGTACATAAGACTCTGTTAGAACTGATCCTTAGTGGAGTTGTCTTCTTGTTCTTGACACACCAGTGACTTCAATGCTGGATGAACTTTGTTATGCTTGAGAGAATATCACTGAATGCACAAAAGAAGTGTGTCTTGCACCAGGTTGTTTTATCACAAAAGATATCACAATGGGTAGTGATGTCAACTCTTGGTGTACTTCTTCCCAGTGAGAAGTGACTGCTGCACAGTCTGCACATCCACTTCTGGGCAGTTGCATTCCAGCTGGATAGTGGGCTTTGTACTTCCTGTCAGGACACACTAATAGACCAGGTCCTAGTTGTGTTCCTCTTCTGTAACAGTTGCCAAATGGTCACTTTCTTCTGTCACGTTCCAGCTGTGTACTTGACTTGTACTTTCTGTCAGAGAACCCTGAAGCAGCAGGTCCCTGTTGTATTCCTCTTTATCTTGATTGCGTACAGTCACTGACTTGCTTATGTCGGAGAACCCTAAAGAGCCAGATCATCAGGTCCCTATTGTGTTTCTGCCTTTCCTGATTTTCAGGCTTCGATTAGTTCGCATAAAATGTATATCCTGTGCGCAGGTGCTCTATCTGGGTTTTCATGCCTAAGTTTGTTAGATCATCAAAACATAAAATACTGAAAACCCATCAATTTCCCCCTTTTTGATGATGACAAACTTAGGTATGGACACTATATAAACACTATCTGTTTAGAGCAAAACTAACCAGATGAGATGCCAGTAGTTCCCCCTTAATCTAAGCTCCATCACACTTAAGTTCCCCCTTAATCCATGAGATGCTAGTAGTTCCCCCTTAATCTAAGCTCCATCACACTTAAGTTCCCCCTTAATCTAAGCGTTCTTCCCCCTTTTGGCATCATTAAAAAGGATAGAAATAAAGAAGAGCACCAGCAGATAAGAAGCATAAAGAAGTCTAACACAACTAGCTCATGCCACATATGTGCACACAACATGACAGAAAAGAGAAGCCAAAGGAACATGGGATTGTACAAGCAACGAAAAGGAAGCTGTTTCATTAATGTTTATATTGGACTAAGTAATTCAGGAGCAGTAATGGTCAAGTACAACATGCCATCATAACAAAAACATGCAAACAAAAGTAAAACAGCAGCCACAGGAGATTGGAGCAAAAGTAGTTTGACACGAGGAAGATCCTAGGGGGTACTAAAGGAAGAAGGCTTGGAAGAAGAGAGAGCCATGGTTTTGAGAACCAGGTCCAGTCTAGCATTTGCGGACAATTGTTCTTCAAGTAATTAAGCCCGAAGTCTCTCATTTTCCTTTGTTAGTCGTGTAATCTCCGCACGTACAGAATCAGGTCCGTTAACTGCTTGACTGAGCTGAGTTTCCAGTATGGCATTTTGAGCCCTCAGCCTTCTTATCTCTTCAGAGGCTACATTTTGAGCATTGATTAGCTGAGAGATGGTCGAGATGCTTCCACCAACCTTTTCAATACATACACATTCTTCTAGAGTGGTCTGAGAGAAGGTTTGCTTGCATGTGCCCACTCTGGGATTCCCCAAGGGGACCTTATAGAATTTGAACACCTGAGTGAGGAGAAATCCATAAGGTAACCCATGATTTCCACCCTTGAAATTTGCCACCTTCTGCATATGGTCTATCATAATTGCAGGTAGATTGACTGGTACTAACTCATCGAGTGCTTCCATCAGCACCATGTCTGATCTTGTAGCAATAGAGCGCCTCTCAGAGCTGGGTAAGAGCACTTTATTGACCAGCTCAAAGAGAAGCTGGTACTCAGGAAGCAAAACCTTCTTATGCACCTGTTCCCCCTGTTGAATACCTTGTTCTTTCATGATGGCTCTCCGAAAGTTTATTCCACAGGCACCCTTAACCGAGAACATACCTTCACACGGAATTCTGAGAATCTTCCCCAACGTCGAAGCATCGAGTACAATGTCTACTCCATTTACAAGCGCACAAATGTGATCCCCCTCAACAGTGAAAAGAGATACGTAAAAAGTTTGTACTGCATCTTCGTACACCAGAGGCATTCTCTCTTCAAACAAGTGTTCCCATTGTTGAAATTCCACAATCTCCAGAATTTTTCTCATCCCTGTCATCTCTGAAATTGCTGGATCAAACGTACGACCCCACAACACTTTCTGAGTTCTTAATCTCTGTTGCCAAAGACCACTATCATGGGTAGCAGACCTTATTGTACCAGGTTCCTTAATTGTTTCCTCCTTTTGTTTGCTAGACCCTTCATCAGACTTCCCTTTCCAGCTTGCCATTCCCACAGTATTGTCCTCAGACACAACTAGCTCAGTTAGACTCCGTTTAGACTTGCTACTGTACCTCACAGATAACCCTTTCTGTTTCTCAACAGTTTCATCAATGACCCTATTTATGGACTGTTGAATTGTCATAGATTGTTGTACTGAGGAACCAGGTTTCTTGGAAGTATCTTGATCTACTTGGTTTACTGACACTCTTTTGATGAAATCCTTTGGATTCATTTTCCTCTTTTTCCTTGTCTTGACACTCCTCTTATTTTTCTGAAGCGAGGACTCAGAACTCTCTTGCTGTAGTGACCTGATAGTGAGTGATTTGGAGGAAGATTCTAAGAGCTTGGAGTGAACGGAAAGTGCAGAAGTGGGTTTGCATGGAAGAGAATTAGGTTCATCAGAAGGTTTTTCTGAGAATATCTCATGAGCTAATGACTCGAGGAGTGTTGTAGTTCTTACTTCTCCTAGGAATGGAATTTCTTCCCCCTGGTACTCAGATGAGAGATATGCTCCTTCATTCATCACACTCTCAGCAGCTATAGCCATGATGTTATGAGCTGCTTCCTTTTCTGGTGACTCCTTTAGAGTCACTGAGTCCAACATGGAGGTGTTCAAATACGTGTCAGGGTCATCCTCCGGAACTTCTGATACTTGAGGAGTACAACCACCTGTGTGATATTTGATGAGATCGCAGGATTGACTAGACATAGGATTTTCAAAATAATGGTAAACAGGATTTATCAGGAATGGAAAAACTGTAGGAGTGGAGGAGGGACCATGAGTTGGTAAGGTGATAGAGTGTGTGAAATAATGGCGCTCTGGGATAATTTCAAGAATAATGACGAAGTGGAGCGTTGTCAATGGTGGGAGAATAAGATGATTTTTCGATCGTCATTAGATGAATACTTGATAGACGAGTATAGAGAGAGACGAAGAGAAGATCCCAGCTGTATAGAGTAGATGAAGGTTCATGACTTGCCTTGAGAGAAAAAGAAGGTTTTATTGGAAGAAGGGCAATGATGAGTGGTGAGCGAAACAGGTTCTGAATAGTTTTAAAAACGGCGGTAGATTTGTGGGAAAGTATTATCGTGCAGAGAGGATGAAGGATTTGAAAGACAAGACATGACACACAGACGCTGAAAATTCGGATGATGTGGCATTTGAATTAATTTTGTTAACAATTTTTTTTTATTGTAGACATGTGATTTTTGACCCTCCCCGAAATTTTACCCATTTTAGCATGTAAATATTTAGTTTAGGCCATCGCCATTTAAGCTAATTTTGACTCTTTTACTTTTTTTCGTCACAAAAAATAAAAATTACAAAAAAAAAATTTAGTTTACGTATCTTTGGTAAATTTCAATAAAAAAAATATATAAAAATAGTACCTTATCTTTATTATTATTTTTAATCTTGAAAACACAAAAAAAATAGTTTTATGTTTTATAGTTTAGTTCAATTAATTAAAATTAGTTTTATGTTTTTATATTATAATTGTACATAATTTTAGAAGCAGGAATTAGTTTTAGGTTGGTTTATCCCGTCTTTATAAATCTTGTAATCCATTTCTTTTTAGTCTTTGGCCCAATTCCCTAGCCCATAATCCCTAGGCCCATACCCCTAACCTAATCCCTACCCTTATATATAGTATCTAACACCTAAAATCCCAAGACCCAAAAAAATATAGATCAGCCGCAAGAACAAAAAACAAGGACACCCACCCCCGTGTTCACCGTCTCCTTCAGCAAGAAAAAAATGAGAGATCTGCCATGGCTCCATCCCAACCAAGAACACACATCCATCAGTGCCATTTCTGACCAAAACGACCCCCTCCCATAGCCGTTTTCTTCATCTTCTCTACGAGTTAGAGCTAACACAGACTCGCTCCTCCATCTTCAACCTAAAAATGGCGGAATCCTAATCTCTAGGGAAGCAGCGACCCTTCATCTCCTCTATCAAGCTCGCCGGAAAGCTGACGACAATCTTCATCAGAAACACCACCTGAAAACAATCAGTAACCATCGAGCATTCCAGTCCAAAGTCAAAGAAATCGAGTCGAGGAATCTGGCGGGTTTTTGAGGCCTGGTCGTAGTTCCGTCGAGGTCGTCAGTAAGGTTTCCGGTCGACGTCCCACTTAGTCCATTATTGAGGAATTTTCAGCAATTTACAAAGGTCCTATCCTCTCTGTCTTAATCTTTTATTTAATTGAAATGAAAAATGTCGTGAGTTTTGTGAACTGGGTGTTATTTGACTGAGTTAATTACGATTTGCTATTGACTAGATTATGTTGGTACTGACAAAGATGCCTTGATTGCTGTTGAAGATATGCCACCATTATTTGTTGTTATTCATTAGCAAATTTGTTATCTGACAATGAGTTGCCATTGAGATGGTTGTTTGGATATGTTGGGATTTTACGTTTATCTCCCTTTGTATATAGCTAAGGTTATTGTCATATTTTCTGCTAAGAAATTTGATCATAGTTAAAATCTCTAAGATTGTCTTAGTGGATTGCTGGTTTGCTCGTCTCATTCTCCTTCCGGACTGTAGTTGATTCTCCTCTACAATCAGCTGATGATTTCGATTTTATTTTGTCTGTTGTTTAGCGAAAATTTGGCACTCGACCGAGATGCTTACCAATTGTTGTGTTCTGTAATATAACTGGTTCTTGTTGGCTTAGTTCCTTAAGGGGTCGTGGTTTGACAAACTTTGGAAAGGGAAGTATTAGCCAAGATTAGGAAATGGATCTGGGACGTGGAGTTGGAAGTTAAAAGAAATAGAATTGAGACTGGAGTGCCAAATATTTCTAAGTGTGAATAACTAGCATATACGATTGTGGTTGCGTATACGTTCGCGTAATACGACCATGATTCTAAATTAATTCGGAGTATGCGTTCGCGCAACTTCGCTCAATCTTTTCTTAATAATAAAATAGGTTACAAGCTTTTAATCTTTTTTTAGTTCACGTAAGTTCATCAAAATCACATATGGCCTTTTAGTAATTTCGTAGGCTAGATAAAAATAATATTTCTTAGAATATCCTTTAAGGCCGTTTGAAAATACCAAGTGTGATTGCGTATACGTCCGCGTAACATAACTACACTTCTAAAAATAAAACCGGGGTATGCGTTCGCGCAACTTCGGCCCAAACTTTTCTTAATAATAATTAAGCGTCATTGATTGTGGACACGTTCGCGTGACATGATTTTTGACGCATCAAACGGGCGGGTATACGTACGCGTAACCCGTCTCAAGATAATTTTCTAATTAAAAGTGGTGAAAGAAACAAATGCAGATAGGTTTAAAATCAGTAATTAAATAATTTTCGTAAGCCAAGTATTATCAAAGCGACCGTGCTAGAACCACGGAGCTCGGGAGTGCCTAACACCTTCTCCCGGGTTAACAGAATTCCTTACCCGGATTTCTGATTCGCAGACTGTATAACAGAGTCAAACCCTTTCCTCGATTCGGGATTTAAACCGGTAACTTGGGACACCATAAATCTCCCAAGTGGCGACTCTGAATCTTTTAATAAAAGAATCCCGTTTCGATTGTCATTTCAAGTTGGAAATAACTCCCTTTATTATATCCCTTTCGGGGGTGTAGTGAAAAAAGGAGGTGTGCCATTTATATTTTAAGAGGGCATGCATAATAAGCACATTACTATTAACCTGAAATACAAGAACCTGATGTCAGAGCAGTCTTTTAAACAAGGTTTTAGCAGCTCCCTTTTCGCAGTTTATAGCCATACCTTTAACTTCTATGATCGTCAAGCGTGTTTACTCACAACGGTATTGATGTGAGTTAGGCTTGGTCAGAAAACACTTTAGCTACCTTTACCTGATGGTCTCTTACACAACCAGCAAATTGAAGATCAGGTTCTTCATTAGATTCCTGTGACTCCATCTTCTCCTTGATTTCTCCAGAATGTTCACTTCTTGAGGCTTTGTTGCCAATATCTGGAGTTTGGTGTGCTTTCCATCGATTAATCCTTCCTTCATATTGATCCTCAGAGGATGATCTCACCCTTCAAATTTTTCTCCAGTTGTTGATGAGGTCATTTCGTTTTGCTTCCTTGTCTCCCAGAAGATGAGGCATGAATTATCACAGATGCACTTTGGTTTTCCAATTTGAGACAGAAGTTGGTTGAGAAGAGAAATATGGAGGTTCACTTGATTTCCCATGCTATGTGTTCTTTTGTTTGCATAGTGCCATGAGCTGCATCTTTACTTCTTCCTTCAGCTTCATTGGTAGCCAGTGATGTACCAGGTTCTTTGTGCGACGCGGAGAATGCTGTTGCGTTGTCTTTTGCCAGTCTCCTTCATCTTGCTCACTTTAACATCCTCCTGATTTGAAGCCTCAGATATATTTCCCCATGAGCATCTCCTGCCATTTAGTGCTTCCTTTGTTGGAGACCTTTTGACCTTGTTTTGTGGGTTGTTCTCCAAAGGGATTCCTTCACTCGTCTGATTTCATTGTGCTTCCCAAGTTGATCCTTCCTGTTGTCAGAGGCAAGGCATTTTCTTCCAATTGGCAGTTCCTGGCGAGTTTTGATTTAGGAAGGACCTGGTTCGACACCTGTTCTCCAGTAGAGAGCAGTGTTCATTCCTTTTTCCCAGAGCCTTTTTGGTGATTCCATAGGCGACAAGCACTATCCATGCTTTATTTTCCAGTTCCTTCTTTTCCTATTTGAGTCCTAAGGGAACCTTTCTGCCTTTTCATTTTTACAGAGAATGTACCCTTTACTTTCTTCTTAAGGATACATTCCCTTCCTACAGGACTTACAGTGAGAAGCATTTCATGAAGTTTTCAGCTGCGTGCTTTAGGCATTCACTATCCATAGTCTATCGCAGTCTGCTTCCTCTCACTGCTCCCTGCACATGTTCATCAAGGGTTAGATTTAGGAACCCAAACTAGTTTGGGTCCCTTGTTATTATAAAAAGGATGAATGAGAGATTTCTTAGTCCACGCGGGCAGCATTCGCTTTTTGCGAGTGGTACCTAGTCCTTTGCTAGTAGTCACTCTATCAATTAACGCTTTGTTCTTCTGAATAGACTGAACCCTGGCCTGACAATTTTCTTTAAAATGCCCATTGTTTTCGCAGTGGGTACATAGCCAGTTATCAGGTACAGTGACATACTTGCTGTGTGGGTTGTAGGGAGTTTTCTCCCTTTAAAACCCGATGCCCTGCTTGTTCCCACTATTGTTGAGATACATGGTAGTAAAAGCATCTGAGGACCATGTCCATTTCAAGATCATTTTTTACTTTCTCCAACTCAGTTTGGAGTTGTTGATTTCTCTCAAGTTCACTGCAAAGATTAGTTTTTACAACAGTTAACTCCTATTCCAGCAAGATGTGCGACTCACTGGCTACTTCCTTCCCTTTTCCAAGACTTACATTCCTATGTTCTCTATTGAGTCCCTCAATGGTTTCCTCTAGATCAGCGCATATTGCTAACAGGTTATCCCTTTCCTCCTCAGCAGATGCAACTTTTTTCTTCTAAGACATGTTTCTCATTGTTAAGGCCTTCTATTGTTTCTTTTAGATCAACAGCTACTACAATCAGGTCGTCTCTCTCATTTTCCACACTGGTTATTCTTTCATTCAAGGCCTCCTTATCTATTTCAAGATTAGCTATGGTCTCATCTCGGTGTACTACACATACCACTAGATCATCTCTAGATTGGTCTGCCTCTCCTAGTTCTATTGAGAGGGTCTCCTTATCGTTTATAAGGCTAAAATAGGCATCAATTAAGACATTTGATAAAGACCTTAGCTTCTTGGAAGAACAGGATTTTAGATTTCTCTGAACATCCCAGAAGCTTACCTCGTCGTCTTCATCTTCTTCATCGTCATCATTTAAATGACCCATCAGCACGAACAGTGAGTTGTACTTTGTTGCTTTAGTTTCCACTGCCAACAGGGAATTATTTTCTGCATCCGATTCCCTTTCGGATTCACTTGAGGAGTCTCCCCAAGCAGCAAGGGCCTGCTTAATGATATTGTCTGCAGCACTTTTTCGATTGAATCTTTTCTCGGGAACCAGGTTCCTTTTTCCTGCCTTGTCAGGGTTTTGCTTGTGCTGCTCCTGTTTCGCAAATGGGCAGTCTTTGATGAAATGCTTTGACTTTCCACATCCATGACAGAGATCGTTGTTCCTTGTTTTACTTGAACTGGCCCACTTTGGTATGCCACCATTTCTTCGAACCAATTTTTGAAATCTCTTAGTAAGATAGGCCATGTTACTATCTTCATCACTTGAATCACTCTGTTCAGCTTTAAGCACCAGATTCTTTTCCTTCTTGGGCTCTCTTCTTTCACTGTATTTCTTTCTTTTCATCTCGTAAGTTTTCAGATTACCAATCAGCTCATCCATGGTCAGAGTCTGTAGATCTTTAGCTTCCGTGATGGCATTTACCTTACTTTCCCAAGACCCAGGTAGGATGCTGACGATTTTCCTTACAAGCTTATTTCTGGGAATGGCATCTCCAAGTGAATGAAGCTCATTTATGATAGAGGTGAATCTAGTGTGCATATCTTGTATAGATTCATCATCCTTCATCCTAAAGAGTTTATATTCTGTGGTGAGCATGTCAATCTTGGATTGTTTGACCTGAGTGGTTCCTTCATGAGCGATTTGCAATGCCTCCCATATTTCCTTGGCAGTTTCGCAAGCTGAGACTCTGTTGTACTCATCAGGTCCTATGCCACACATCAAGATTTTCTTGGCACGGTAGTTCTTTTCTATAGCTTTTCTATCAATGTCGTTGTACTCTCTTCTTCCTTTCGGCACCATATGCCCTGTTTCTTCAATCTTCTTCATGGGAACATGTGGACCATCACATATAATGTCCCACAGCTCTGAATCTTCTGCCATAATGAAATCATGCATCCTGGTCTTCCACCAGCCGTAGTATTGACCATTGAATCTGGGATGTCTATAGGTTGATTGTCCTTCTTCAAAGCTTGGTGGAGCGTCCATTGAGGATTCCTCCTAGGTGTTAGCCTGATAGGAGAAACCCGCTCTCATACCAATTATTAACTTATGTGAGTCCACCAAACTATAGAGTACCTGGTCCTCTATGAGACTGATACGTAGAATGCAGTAAGGACTGAATGTAAAGAAGGCCAGAGATTTTCTACGTGGAAAAATCCCACACAAGGGGATGAAAAAACCACGACATATACCTGTAGGCTTTAAACTCAACTAACTTGTAATCTACCTATTACAAGCCACTTTACAAACTCCCTTTTGCAAAGACTTCAAACTAACTTGTGATGCACCACCACAAGCCACTCTATAACTCTCCTAGTTACAGAGGATTTAACTTATGACTATTCCTAGTCACAACATAAACTCTAAAGTTTACGAATTTGGTTTGTTCCTAAGACATCGCTTCTAAGAAAGCAAACTAGGAATTACAATGTAGAACAATTAACAAGATTACAAACCAACTGTGGACGTACATAAGACTCTGTTAGAACTGATCCTTAGTGGAGTTGTCTTCTTGTTCTTGACACACCAGTGACTTCAATGCTGGATGAACTATGTTATGCTTGAGAGAATATCACTAAATGCACAAAGGAAGTGTGTCTTGCACCAGGTTGTTTTATCACAAAAGATATCACAATGGGTAGTGATGTCAACTCTTGGTGTACTTCTTCCCAGTGAGAAGTGACTGCTGCACAGTCTGCACATCATCTTCTGGGCAGTTGCGTTCCAGCTGGATAGTGGGCTTTGTACTTCCTATAAGGACACACCAACAGACCAGGTCCTAGTTGTGTTCCTCTTCTGTAACACTTGCCAGATGGTCACTTTCTTCTGTTACGTTCCAGCTGTGTACTTGACTTGTACTTTCTGTTAGAGAACCCATAAGCAGCAGGTCCCTGTTGTATTCCTCTTTATCTTGATTGCGTACAGTCACTGACTTGCTTATGTCGGATAACCCTAAAGAGCCAGATCATCAGGTCCATGTTGTGTTTCTGCCTTTGCTGATTTTCAGGCTTTGATTAGTTCGCTGAAATGTATATCCTGTGCGCCAGGTGCTCTATCTGGTTTTTCATGCCTAAGTTTGTTAGATCATCAAAACATAAAATACTGAAAACCCATCACCAAGGATAATATTATAACCCATATCACGTCCACTACCTCGAAGAGGGTCGTCTTCATCACCCCCTCGGCATTTGTGGGCAGCAGGATCTCTCTTTGGGTTGTCATGCCTGCCAGATTAAACCCGGCGAGGAACTTTGTGGTCGGGATGATACTTCCGGTCAACTTGGCTTGTTCCAGCACTCTCCACTAGATAATATTGGCCGAACTTCTTGAGTCCACCAAAATACATTTAATTTTAAAATCTAAGACATTTAAAGAGATTACCAAGGCATCGTTATGTGGCAACAACAGTCCATCTGCGTTTTCCTCCGTGAAAGTTATGTCGTCCTCAGCGACTTCCCGGAGTCTCTTACTGTGGGTTGCCGATACCTTCATCTTTTTTGCTGCCAAAAATGTAACACTATTAATCTCGTCCCCACCCCCCCACCCCACCCCCGTTGATCGTCAAACGTGGAGGGTCTTCTCCCACTTTTGAAGGTTCCATGTTATCACAATTGCGGCCGTAGTTGTTTTTAGCCCGATCACTTTTTTTTTTTTAGATGGCCATTTTTCAGCAACGCTGCACCTCCTCACGCAAATGTAAGCAGTCCCTAGTCCGTGACCATTGGTCCCGTGGTATTCACAACATAAATTAGGATCCATCTGATTGGGATCACATATCATCGGTTTCGGGAATCGTGCTTCTTTAATGTTCCTCATAACCGATATCAGCCCCACCACGTTGACATTGAAGTTGTATTCGGAAAGCTTGGGGTAGGAGGAATCTCGTGAACCTGATATCTCCTTGTCCTGCAATGACCTTTTATTCCGGCCGCGATCAGCTCTCCTATCAGTAGCGAGTATATCACTGACTGAAACCTCTGCCATACCTTTCGGCCCTTTTATAGGGCAAAAATCAACCCCTTGAAGTTCGTCGATCTGAGTTGAAGTCATCCTTTTATTTTTCCTTGTTCTTTTCCCAGTTCCGGCCCTTGGTTGATGTGGGAAAACCGAGTTGATCATCTTCAGTTCTTATCTTTGACTCATAACGATTGTGTACATCCGCCCATGTTGTTGCCTGAAACTCGAGCATACTTTCTTTCAATTTCTGGGAAGCATCGAAACTTCTCGGATTCAACCCTTTAGTAAATCTTTCAGTTGCCCACTCGCCTGGTACGACCTGGAGCAACATTCTTTCCTTCTGGAATCTAGTCACGAACATCCACAGCAATTTGGACTCTCCCTGCGCGATCCTTAATATGTCAGCGTTTTAGGCATGCACCTTCCTGGCCCCGGCATGGGCCTTGATGAAGGAATCCATGAGCATCTCGAAGAAATCTATGGAATGCTCGGGCAAGAGTGAATACTATGTCAGGGCCCCCTTTGTGAGGGTCTCCCCGAATTTCTTGAGCAAGACTGACTCAATCTCGTGCAGAGCTAAGTCGTTTCCCTTCACCGTCGTTGTATAGGTGTTGATGTGCTCCTGAGTATCTGAAGTCCCATCATATTTCGGCACATCTGGCATTTTGAACTGCTTCGGGATCAACTCGGGTGCCGCACTTGGTTTGAACGGAAACTGGTATATTTCTTTGAGTCCGATCCTTTCAACACTGGTAGTGCGCCCGGAATCTGATCCATTCGGGCGTTTACTTCCCTCATAAACCGCATTAGTTCGATTTTTAAGGGATCATTATCATTGTTGTTACCGGATCCACTACCGTTCCCCGCCCCGTCGAAGCCGACTTCTCCCCCTGGATGTTGTGTCGACCCTCTGCGTTGTTTGCTTTGCGGGAGCACCAAGAGAATCTGGACCTCATCCATTCGCATTGTTGGAAGCACCTGACAACGCTTGCTTCAACTCCGTCATGACTTGATCCTGTCGTGAGAAATGACCCGCAGTGGCTTTTTGTTCCTCTCTCAAGATCCTTACTGTTTTAACGACGTGCTCGTCTTCAGCATCACCAAGAGTTGCTTCTCGAACATGTCACAAATATTGCCTGCTGTGGACCGTCATGGCCTCATCCCCCTCGTTGCGGGTATCACTGATTGAATCTTCGTGCTGAGGCTGATTTCCTTGAGCCTCAACGTTGTGTGCGATGTTGACACCGTTATCTGCCATTTTCTATGATTTTTGATAAGAACAAATAATCAAACGAGTTAGTAATAGATGCAAGGATCAACTCAATTACACAACTGTCTAAGACCCACGGTGGGCGCCAAGCTGTTTACCCATAAAATGGTACAATTAAATTTATACGTGGTTTATAGACAAGTGAATCTATTTGATCCTAAAATGATAAATAAATTAAACAAGAAAGTAAGACTTAGCCTTGAAATCTCGGTTCGGGGAGCGGAGCTTCCAGAGCCAGAAAGAACAATATTAATAAGCAAGAGGATAAAATAGTATTAAGCTTTTGAGTAAAGTATAGTATTAGCTTGTCAGAAAATTCGTGTCCTTTACAATAACTTAGAGCTCACTATTTATAGTTGCACCTAGGGAACAAGGCCCTAGGAACAAGACCCTCTTAAATGACAATTATAAGGTCCATTGAGGAATGTATAACGATAGGCAGTGAATGCCATATTCTCTGTAACAGACCGTGCACTTAATGCTATAGAATATTCTCCATTAAATGTTACCGGGTGGCAGCTATTTAATTCGCCTTTATGAATACCATTCTCTTCGAGGTCGTTGCCTTCGGACCTGATTGTCTTCTGTCTTCGGCTTCACGTGTCACTTTCTTATGCGGACATTTAGTACGAACATATTTTACCCTATACATATATATATATATATATAAATATAACTTTTTGATAGCTAATTCCGGAATAGCCCAATGAAATAACAAAAGTATCATTCTCTAAAGTTCTTCCAATGTCTTTTAAGAGTGTCAAGATTAAAAATGAAATAAAAGTTTATCCAAACATATCTATGTAAAACTAAACATATATTTTATATTATACCCGAATATAACTTATTTTTTATCCAATAAATCAAATACCTACCAACAAAGTATATGCATTGAATAAATATTATTTATTACTTATATTATAATCAAGTGACAAAAGTATTCTTCTCCAGCTGCTATCCCAAAGTTCTTAAAGAAGACCAACTTTAAAATTAAAAGTAAAAGTTATCCAAGTTCGTTAACTGCAAAACCAAAAATATTTTTTGTATTAGGCAGAATAGCCTAATAGACACTTATACTTGTATCGTTTTGACATCCCGACCCCTCTATTTTGTGAAGATTCATCTAAGCACTTGTACGTGTCAAAACAGAATATTTAAACACCTCCTTGTAATGACTATGATACGTGTTTCTCACTTACTTGACGGGAATGACACATCAGATCCACATTACTTGCCATGTCATCTTTTATCTTTGTCAATTGAAAATATCATTTGAAAAAATAAAAATAAAACCCCCCGTTTCATTTTCTCTCCCCCATTTTTTGGTCCTTTAAACCATGCTCTAGTCAATCCACCGGAAACAATGGCTCATTTGCACATTTTTTTCAAATCAAAGGGACATAATTTACAAGATTTTAATTGACACTCACACACAAATTCACAATCACTCCACCGCTCATCGACAACTTTCACCGGTCTTACCCATTTTTAGACCCACTAGTGACCATCGCGTCGCCACTCCTTCCTCTGGCGACAAGAAAATAGTAGACAAAGAAGATAACCATCAAGCCCAAAATTTTGAAATACTTCAATCACCAGAAAAGATACCCAACAAACTTAGTATTTGAGAAGTATTGAAACTCAAACAAAATTTATTTATTTAAATATATTTTTTTTTTTGGAGAATATTGGTGGAAGAAAAGTTTTGATATAGAAGCTTTAACCACCGGAAAAAATAGTGCAGCAATAGAAAGAGGAAAGGGGAAGAAGATGGTAGGAGACGAATTGAAGGAAGAAGGGATGCACAAAGGAAAAAGTCTTATGGAAAAAAAGGAATAAAGAAAGATGAAGAGAAAGGGGAAGGGAGGGATCTGACGAAGAAAAAAGAAAGGGGGGGAGAGAACCGGAGGAGGAGGGTAAGGGAGGGGAGTTTTGTTATATGTTTTCTTTTTTCTTTTGTTTATTTTTTGAGCGCTTGATTTATATGCACATATGGTACGTGAACTCGCTGAAATTTTTTGGTTTTGTCTTTTTCTTGTTTTCATTGAAGTAAATCACCAATTCAGTGAATTCACGTACCACATGTGCATATAAATCACGCGCTTTGTTCATCTTAGCCATATAAACACCACATAAGCTCAGTCAATGGTCAGAGGCATTTAAAAATTAAGATGTTTGAATCTAAATGCACATCCGGATATTAATATGTGGAAAGATTAAAATATCTGAATTTGAATACACATCTTAATATTTAAAATGTGTAGTAATATTTGAATACTAAAAGATTAGGACTGTGTGTTTTTTCAAAAGCTGAATGTATAAAATTCATTCTTATTTAACAATTAATAAATAAAATATTGATTAATTTAATATTCTATTAATATATATTTTTTTAAAATAATATGGTAGTTGGTGGTGGTGATGGCTGACGATGGCACTTATGGATGCCGACTAGAGGTGGTTTTAATTGATGATGGTGGTTCTAGGTAGTAGCTAGATTTGATTGAGAGTGGTAGTTATGGTTTAGGAAGGTGGTGGTGGTAGTTTATAATGGTGGACAATGATAACTTTGGTTGATGATGTTGGTGGGGTAGTTGATGGTGGTAGTTGAGGTGGGTGGTTATGGTTGAGGATGATGGCGGTGGCATTAGTTGATAATGATTTGGGGTGGTGGTAGTCGATAGTGGTGGGGTTGGAGCTGATGGTAGTCGATGATGCAGTGGAGGCTATGATTGAGGATGGTGGCGTTCAGCGGCAGTGTTTAGGTTTGGTGGTAGTCACTAGTCGATGGAGGTGGTTGAGTGTGGTGCATGGTGGTAGCTGATAATGGTGTTACTAGTAAATATGGATAATAACATCTTAATGAAATTAAGTCTTTGTTACAACTCTTAATCAATAGGACCTATTCAGAGCCATTAAGTGACTGGAAAAAAAATACGCTTAATGATTAAGATCTGAATAGTTACGATTCAGATTTAAGAAACAAATGCACTTAATATTTTAAGACTCGGACCTCCATTAAGTGAAAACAAATGAGGCCTTAGACAAGTACAAGTGCTTAAATAAAACTTCGCAAAGTAAAAGGATCGAGATGTCAAAACGGTACAAGTGTCTACCATGTTATTCTGTCTTTATATTATACCGAATATATCCCTTTTCAATCCAATAAATCAAACATCTACAAACAAATCATATCCGCTAAATAATTCTTATAATACCTGCATTATAAACCAATATAACTTATTTGCAAACAATCCATTCCCAGTGATTGGCCGTTTTACAAACCATCATGCAAGAATTTTAATTCATATTGCTATCTTTGAAAAAAGGGTAAAGGGCAAAAAATGTCCCTCTACTATGCGAAAATATTCATTTATATCCTCCGTTATACTTTTGTTGTACCATTACCCCTGACGTTATAAAACTGATGCAAATACCCCTCCTCCGTTAGGATTCTCCACCATGGCCACTCCATCTCATATGGCCTGGCATTTTGCTGAGATGGACCCTCCATTAAGATTCACCACCATGGCCACACCATCTCATGTGGCCGGGCATTTTGCTAAGATGGACGCCATGTGGCATGCCATATCAGCATCCCAACAACATTTTACCCTTTCCTTCTACTTTTTCTTCCACCACCACCTATTCCATTATCCAGCCACTACCATCACCCTTTTTGCTTGAATTGATATTTTGTAAGTTGAAGCTCATGTAGAGTTCCCCAGTTATATTAGTTGGATTCTTTTTACTGGCTCTATTTTTTCTTTCGCTAAAGCGGGTAAAATTGGATACAAAATTTTGTTTTTTTCGTTTTTCATTTGGATATAATGTGAACTTTTGGTGTTTTTCCACTTTCAGTTTTTTTATCTCGGTTGGATGGATGTTATGTTTTCGTATGATTTGTCAAACAATTCTAGATAGCTAGTTATCTTTTCTACTTTCTCAATTTTTGTAAAATTTCTTTAAACTCTTCAGTTTTAAAGTGAATTAAGAAACTGAAGAGCGTCAATAATCCAACTACAAAACTCTAGGGTGCAGATCAGCTTCCTTCCCAGAATTAAAGCTTTAATGGGTTCCTTTGCTTTTCCTTCCTTTCTTAGGAATATACAAGCATATTTATGCTGGAGAATCTTATTTTTTTCGCTTGTACAATTTGTTGGATGATAATAATATATTATGTGTTCTGTTTGCTCAATAAAATAAGTAGACGTCTTTTAAAATCTTTTTTTTTGTTGGTATAAACGGATGATCTCTTTTGGAAGACTAGGTGAAGGGGAAGGTGTTGGTGGAAGAATGGAAGGAGATGGTTAAATGTGATTGGGACTGTCACACATCCTTTTTTACACACCTACCCCGAAGGATAATGTATAAGGGAGTTTTTCCAATTAAAGTGACATTATTCGAAATGGGATTATTTATTTATTCAGAGTCGCCACTTGGGATAGGTTTGGATTTTGGTGTCCCAAGTCACCGGTTTATTTTGAATTCCAAATCGAGGAAATTTTCGACTTTCCAAGTGAAGTTTGCGAACCAGAAATTCTTGAGTAAGGAATTCTGTTAACCCGAGGGAAGGTGTTAGGCACCCCCGGATTCCGTGGTTTTAGCAGGGTCGCTTAAACTGTCATAATTGGTCTATTACCTGATTTTAATACATGTTTCAATCTATAGTGCAATTTTAAGTTATTTACCGCTTTAAATTAATTTTTAAGGAATTTTGCAACGTTATTAAAACACGTCTCGAACCACGTCACATAAATGCACCCGTGATTTTTGACATATTTTAACACCGCTGGGTTTGGATTTGGGTCACATAAATGCGCACCCGAGTTTAGGAAGGTAGATTATTAAAGAACGCGCCTAAAGCAACTAACGTGTTATGAACTTTGCAGGAGGCCATGAAAATTCGCTAAATGGCACGTCCCGAGTTCTAAATATTTTAATGAAGTAATAAAAGAGGGCCACGCAATTTGTAAATTTTGTTTGGCGCGGCGCACCTCATTTTTATTTTAAGGCCAACCTAAAGGAACTATGATTTCCTATTAAGTATTGTCTCTAAAAAAGGCCTTAAGTGATTAGCACTATAAAATTCGGGCCTCAAGTTCAAGTCCAAATTCAAACAAGAGGATCTTCATTTATTGAAAGCCCCTTAATTCAAATGTGCTACTTAACTTGGAAGGCCCAAAACTTACATTTCAAATTTTAAATACGGGCCCAGTATTTAGGTTCAATACGAGTAGAGCACAGGTCCAGCTGTGGATCGGTTGCAATCCAGCTTTGGATGCAACCTTGAGATATAAATGGGTTTCAATTGGAAACAGGCCCAAACGATGTACCCACAGGATGAAAACAGTCACGACTGGGCCTTCATTAGGCTTGACTCTCGTGACTTGATTAACCCAATACCAAAATACATTGACAAGCATGCAATCACACAAAACAAAAGGCTAATTAACATATTCCAGTTATGACTTACATTCTTTTACATCAATTAACTGAATAAATTCATTTTTAGCATGCATCTTTAACCAAAATCCGTTATGATTAAGCAAAGGATACAATGTACTAATTATCTGGGAATAAAAACTGCTGAACTTGACTAATGAAAGAAAATTGCCTCTGCAACGTATTAGCTATTTTTGCTGCTTTCTAATGATTTAGTGTATTGTATAACACTTGAACCTCAATATGAAGTTCACTAACAACAATACAACACATAAAGAAAAACTTTCAGTTTCGAATTTGTCGAACTATGAACTCATTAATTGAATCAAAGCTCCTCAACAACATTCAGGCCTCACAACTACTCTAATGGGGAGTGTAGAGGCGAGTAACTCCAATAACACGAGTTCAAAGTTATCTATTAATTGTAGGGAACCAAACTATATCAGAATTAAACTAATGAAACAGATGAAGACAAATCCAGTTTGAACAGTCCAGTTATTACAATACTAGAAAGTTTAAATTCACTCGACCTTTGCACTCTAGAGAAACAGAAATCTGATACTTAAACAAATTTGCATGACAATAACAGGAGCAATGTGTTATTTCTTCAATAACTCAAACACACATCTGTTGATTCAGCTTCTTCATACATCATTAGAGGTTTTAAAATGTACCTGGAATTTGAGGCAGAATAGGAAGAAATGGATAGTCAGCTAAGCAATAACGAGCAGCAGTCAAAACCAATAGCAACAGGATCAATTTCAACCCAAAACAGTGTCGTAGCAACCCAGGAATGATTTGCAGAAGGATAAACACCAATAAACAACTGAAAACAGATCGGACTGAACCAAAACAAACTCGAAATCAACCCAGGAATCTCTGAACTTGAACCACTGAGATCTAAAGAATACTCAAACCACTTTTCACCTTATATGAACTGAGAATTTGATTTAACAGCTGGAATTCAAACTTATCCTAAGAAAACTTCAATGGAATAGTATTTTTTTTTGGAGTTTTTGTGCTATTTTTTTGTTTTTTTGAAGATCTAAGATCTAAAATGGACTTTTTCCTCTCAGATTTCAGACCTTTGTTTTCGAATTTGAATTTCAAATTTTCTAGACTTCCCCTAGACTTCTAGAAATTTGTGTGGAGTTTTTAGATTTCAAAACTTGTGAAACAAGACAATGGGCATGCCTTTTTATAGGCAAAACTTATGGCAGCCTTCAGATTTTTGTTTTACCCCTATCCCTCTTTTATTTTTCAATTTTTAGCTAGTTAGTCCCTTATTTGTTGGCTTGTTACCCAAGCTAGATCACTAAATCCCTGAAATTCTAATTGGAACCCCATCTAGAAAGTTCTAGGGGTTTCCAATTTCAGTTACAGCATTATCCTTTATCTTGAACTACCTATATTGCCCTTAATTTGATTCTGAATTACTAAACTAAAACCAGCCCCTTTTACCCTGGTAATTTGGTCAAGAAGTGACCATGGTTAATCAAAAATCTGGCCTATTCAGCTATAAACAAGCAGTTCTTCAATTAACAAAATTAAACTATCCTATTTTAATCTTGAATTAACTACTAAAAAAAACTACCAGTGGCAATTATCGATTAAACACGAATCTAAGAGAATAAGCAAAAATTAATCAACAATACTAAATCATAAGCTTGAACTGACTTAAAACGTGCAGAGAAGCAATCAAAGACTTAAACTAAAACTAAAAAAAAACCTAGAACACTGATTATGGATTAACAAAAGAAACTATGCTTAAACTAATTTTAATAACAGAGAAATCAATCAATAAAGAAAAGAAAAACTTACTTATGCAAGGTTGAACAAAGCTGAACTCCGACTAGAATTAGGGTTAACCTCCTGGAGTGATTTGGGACTATAATCACCCTTAATCATGTGTTTTCATAAAAAAAACACATGATTAAGGGCTATTATAGCCCAGAACTCGAATTCCCCAAATTTTGCAAAATTAGGGTTCTAAGCCTGAATTTACGATCTGAAATTCGAAGTTCTGGAGGAATATTTGAGGGAAAAATAATGAGGATTTAAGAAGAGGAAGGTGAGGAGGATCCAGGGTGTAACTTGGGTGGGATTTGGAGGTGGCGCCGCCGTGGGCGGCGACCACTGATTCGAATATTCGAAGAGTTAGGATGGGATTTGAGGAAAAACAAGGCTAGATCCGTAATGACGAGAAGGAGGTGAGGTAGTGGTGTAATTTTCATGGCTGTTGGACAATTGCCGCCGGCGGCAGACGGTGGGGGACGACAGGGGAGCGGTGGCGTTACGCCGGTGTGTATGGAGGTGTTTTGAGAGGTGATTGAGGGGTGGGGGGGATCCGACATTTAAATACAAGACATCCTAGTTAGTTCCAGACCGTTGGATTGATGAGATCCAACGGTCAAGATTAAAGGGCTATGAAACAACGTCGTTTTGGGCATTAAATCACTGGACCGGATCAGGGCAATTCTGGGTTTGGGTTTGGATGATTTTGAACGGGTTCAGGGGTTCAAAGACTTGGGCTGACCCAAAAATTGGTACTTTATTTAAGACTTCTATTTCTTTTAATTTTCACCTCATTTTCCCTTCTTTTTCTCATTTTTAGATTTTGTTAAATACAAAATTAAAACTAATAGACCTGATTTAACTCCAAAACTAAACTAATTAATTTTCAAAATCAACTAAATCCTAATTTTAAAAGAATACTAAGGAAAAAATCAAAATTAAAAGTAAAAATGCAGAAGGACTATTTTTGTTATTTTCTTCCATTTTTTTTATAATGCTAATTAACTAATAAAACTAAAAATATTTAAATGGGGTCCTAAATGCCAAGTGCCACTATTTTTTTTTTTTTTTTTTTTTTTTGTATTTTATGGAATTAACTAACTAAAGAAACACACAAAATGCAAACAAACACAAAAACACACGATTAAATCCTAAAAATCAAATAATAAAGAAAAATCCTAATTTTAAGAATTCTATAGGAGTAATTTAAGCGAGGCAAAAATCACGTGCTCACAGGGACGGTGATGTAGCGTGTCACATGGTGTCCATCTCAGAGAAACGTCAAGCCATTTGAGGTGGTGTGGCCACGGTGGAGGGTCCTAATAGAGGAGGGGTATTTTTACACTAATTTTATAACGTCAGGGGGTAATGATGGACCAATAGTGTAACGCAGGATGTAAACGAACATTTTCACATAATCGAGAGACATTTTTGACCCTTTTCCAAAAATAATAATAGTCAAAAGTTCAAATCTAGATTTTATTATTTCCATATAAAACTCGAGACCAACGTGCTACAAGAACGCATGAGTTGCCATGGGTGCACCAATAGGCAAAATCTCTTCTAGTATTAATTAACACGTCTAAATTCTAGGTTAGTTTGTGCTCTACTCAAGACCAATCTTGCTTCTTCTTTCCAAAAAAAAAAAAAAAACATAACACATATCATAGCACCGTAAATATTTTATCTAACTATCCTGAAAAATATTTTCTCAAAATTTAAACAAAACTAAGTAGTACTTTGATAAAATTAAGGGATAATTTCACTTTTAGTCCCCTAGTTCTTGATTTTCTTTTGCTTTTGCCGACATGATGTTCGGCTAAGATGTATTTAACTCTCTGTTAATTAAAGTATGTATTTTTCATCCCGTTATATAGAAAATATTATATGTTAGGCTTTTTAGACTGTTCTTATAACTAAAATCTCCTCAAAATATGATATAAAAGTAGAAAATTATCATTCACATATGATTAATTACATATTTTAAAGGTTAAATATATTTATGTAATATATATATATTTTTTGGTACGTGTGTACGTGTGTGTAGGATTCTTGGTTAAGTTTTAAGAATTTACCCAAAATGTCCGACTAGTATTGAAAGCAAGCCAATGAAAAGCTGTAGATTACCGAAGAAGGCTCTCTTAAAACCCTCTTCCTATATAAACCCCTACTCACTCTCCAATTTCGATTCACTTTCGCCCCTTCTACATCACTCCTCTCCGCCCTTCCCATTCTCTCCCCCTTCGCTCCCTTTGCCTTCTCCGGTTCGTTCCCTTTCTGGGTAAGTTCACTTTTCAATCTTTTTTGATTTTATTATTCTGTTCTCTTTTATTTGTATGATTTTGTCAATTTATTGTGTGTTTTTTTTTTCAAAATTTATATGTGGTGATTTAAGGGTTTGAAACACTGCGATTAGTTTCTTCCTTCTCGTGTTGCCCATTTCTGTGTTCTTTTATTTGTAGTTATATACATTGTTGCTGATTTATTTTTCTGACTTTGTTGTGTTTTTGGTCGAGGTTTAGGGTTTTTCAATCTAGGGTTTGATGACTCTTGTTATTTTTCTGTTATTTTCTTATCTCTCGTTGTGCTGATTATTTTTTTTATCTGTCGTGGTGTCGATTATTTTAATTTCTAGTATTGTCTATTTCTGTCCTTTAGGCTGTGAAAGTTTAGTTGTGCTCATCCGGATGGATCAACGTTTAAATTTGACCATTTGGGCTTAAATTGTGAAGTGGATTCAATTCACCAACATTTCATGCTGCAATCTCACTTTAGTATTTAATGGTCCCTAGAGGCGGATCCAGGATTTGAACATTATGGGTTTAGATTCGTAATTATACCACCTCCATCTAATTTACTGGAAGGTATGGGTTCAGATGAACCCATAGCTTGTTCATTGGATATGCCCCTGATGCTCTCGTATTGAAACGTTTTTCATGCGAAAATTTGAACTTGTTGAGGAAAAAAAATATAACTTTAACACTAGATTATGACATCTTGACCATATATCTTTTTGAAGATCAGTGTTCGCTCAATTGTTTTATTGTCATCTTGGTGTTTGTCAATCTGGTGTTCTGTTGTTTTTGAAAGGTCTTTTGTTTTTGCTGGTTATTGAGATATTTTCCTTTTCCTCGGTGGTGATCAACCGGTGGAGCTTCTGTTAAATTGTTATTATTTGGTTTGATTTGGGAGGCTGATGATTTCGTGAATAACAGGTTTTTGAATTGTGCACCAGATGTCTGTTGGTTCCAGCAAGAAACATCAGTTTTTTGTTAGGGGTGCATTCCTTTTCATGAACCGCGGAAGGCTGTGGTGTGCAGGAAAGATCTTGTTTCGGCATTGGACTTGACAGCAGTTGAGAATTTTTGTGGTGGAGGGTTGGAGGCTCTGGTGTATTTGCACATAGCTCTTTTAAGTTTATTGCCACCATTAATTTTTACTCTATTTTTTACTCAGCGAGCCCTTTTGGGGCTGGTTCATTTCATTTAGTTCGGCCGTTTTTTTTCTGGTTATTTCAATGGCGAGGCTTCCGCCTGGGTTTCGCTTTCACCCAACTGATGTTGAGCTGATTATGTACTATCTCAAGCGTAAGATCATGGGGAAAAAACTTCATTTTGAAGCCATAACTGAACTCAACATCTACAAGTTCTCCCCGTGGGACCTTCCAGGTATTTCTTTATAGCTTTTATTGTAGAATTTGTTAAAATATTGCATTCTTCTAAACTTGGTTTACCTAATAATATACGAACCCCTCACCTCTGGCGCACATTCTGCTTCAAAGTTTCTCTATGGAGCCTTTATTCTGTAGTTGCATACTGTGTACTTCCACCAAAAGGGTGTCCTTTCTTCATTTCTTTTCATATGGAAAAGCAACAACTTTTACTCGAAAAGAATCTAGAGGAATCCCATACATAATAAAGGTTGTACGTATTCTACAAATGTTCTACATTTGAAAATCATATACGTAATGTGCTATGTTGTCTCTGTGCTGCACTTCGGAGAAAAATTAATGCTTTGAGAAAGGACAAGCATCAGTTTGGTTAATGAAATTTCTACTTATGGGATACTAGTTTTAGCTGTGCTTTGAATCTCTAAAAGTTGCATTTGGAAGCCGTAGTGATAAAAGCCTATCTTTTCCTTTCTGTTTCATTATTTAACTTCCCAAGCTGTTACTTTCAGTCAAAATCTCTAGCATTTGGACATTACCTTTTTGGGGGACTGAAGTAGTATGTTTATTTCAAGTCTGGTTAATGATCTCATTTGTCTTTGTTCAACTTTGCATAATGTTTTAATATCTTCTTGCAGACAAATGTTGCTATAAAAGTAAAGATCTAGAATGGTACTTCTTTTGCCCAAGGGAGAGAAAGTATGCAAGTGGAGCCAGAATGAATCGTGCTACTGAAACTGGCTACTGGAAAACTACTGGGAAAGATAGATCCATTACTTACGATGAAAAGATTGTTGGATCAGTTAAAACTCTTGTGTTCCACCAAGGCCATCCCCCGCGAGGGCAGAGAACTGATTGGGTTATTCACGAATACAAGTTTGAAGATAAAGGATTGGCTGATGCAGGATTTGCTCAGGTACTTCTATCTACCTTTGCTAAAAATAGTACCTAATTTTTATTGATGCTCTTTCTTCTTGTGCTTGTATCAGTAGCCAATGAGAGCCCCTTGCAGTATTCTCTCCCCCTTTTCTGCTTGCACTGGGTTTACTGTAATTTGATTTAGTGCCCGTCTGTGAGAACCTTGATTAAAACTTCGTGCTAAATGGATCATGTTCTCATTCTCGGAATTAATGTTCCTGGGATACTATTTAGACGATATATTCCCTAGCACCTAGTCCCTACTATCTTGTTGATCTGTATTATTATCTTGTAGCAATTATTTTCTTAATTTGAATTTTCCTGGAGGTGGTTGACAGGTTATAGATCCTTGGTTTTCCTTAAATGAAAGCGTACCAAGATAGACTCTCTTATTCTTTTGGAAGCTTTAATTTCTTAAAGATTGCATTTGTTTCTCATTGATCCTTCACTTGTGTTCACGGAGAGCAATGTTGACGGCCCTATGCTTGTAAAGATTTGGATCAACAAAAGTAATGAATTGGTAGGTCTAGGTCCTTGGTTTTCCTTAACTGTGATTTTGCACACCAAGTCTTTCTTTTCTCATATTTTTGAGACCTTTAATTTCTTTTATAGGTCAAATCTGTTTTTCAAGTTTTGTCATGGCACATGGTTCCTATGCTTGGATGGTAGATAGGAAATTTGGAAAAGTTATGCAATTCAGGTGGAAACATCTAATAGACTAAAATACAGTAGATATCGCATATTGCTCTCTTGTTTGAAGATTGTGCGACGTCAAGCATTTTCTTTCCATCTTCAATCTTCAATTTCTTCAGCCTATGTTAAAAAGACTGAGAAAATTCAAGTTCCTCAAATTCTATAATATAATTTAGCCTATCATAATCTTTATAAAAACATTATTAGCCAATCTTAGCTGTGCTAGGCTTTTTGTAGGGATCCAACGGTATAAGACTCGAGTTAGATATTGGTGTCTGGATTTGTTGTGTTCTTTATATTACTGTGTGTCTTGGTACAGTCTCATCTTTCCTTATTTTTTTTGTAAATTTTAGAACTTATTATTCATCAAAGCCTTGTTTTGTAGGATTCATATGTGCTATGTAAAGTATTCCAGAAGAGTGGGCCAGGTCCAAAAAATGGTGCACAGTATGGAGCACCCTTTAAAGAGGCAGATTGGGAAGACGATGAGATTCCTGCTGAACCTTGTACATCAGATGTTTTATGTGCTCCATCTGGAAGGCCTGACAATAAGAACTACTCAATCGAGACCAGCATGGTTAACCCCGGAAGCACATCTGGTTGGCCTTCAAGTCAACCGAGTCTGAGTCTATCTTCTATTCAGAGAATGCCTTTGGATGAGCCAAATATTGAGGTGCCAGGTGATCCACGTCCATCCAATGTATCTCCTATCAATTGGATGCCTTCCGATAAGCTAGATGATGAGGGGGTGACTGGTGAATCAAACCCATCCAATATTTTTTCTGCTCTGCCTGTACTGCCTGAAAAACAGAGTTTGATTGATACCAGCATGATTAACCGTGGTCCAGGTCCATCTAATGCTCGCCTTTGTACTAATAAGATGCCTCTGGATGAGCAAGATGATGAGATCATTGGTCTATTAGCCCATTTCATAGAAGATACTACTTTGCTATCTGCTGGCAATGATAATAATCAGGTGTGTATTCTTTAGTGCTGGTATAGCATAGCTACTTGTACAGGCATTTATTGTATTTTCGGAAAAGGGCTATATATATATCCCTCTACTATCGGATATTAGTTATTTATATCCTCCGTTATACTATTCGACGTTTCTTACCCCTGCCGTTAGCCTTTGTAACAAATCTACCCCTCCCATTAACGGACCAGTCTGTGCAGACACGTGGCACATTTTTAGAACCCCAGACCCTTTTTCTTTTCCCACCCCAGATCCATATCCGAAAACGTACTAAACTCATATATCAATAGCAAGAAGCCATCTTCTTTTCTTATCAAAAATTACTCAGGTTCTTTTATTTTTACTGTTTTTCTTTCCTCTGTTCTGATTTCCTATTCGAATGTCTGTTGGTGCTCTTGTTTTAAAAAATTGTTCATGAAATTATAGTCCTGTAAAATTGTCATTGGGAAATGAAAAAATAGAGAACGTTTCTTTCTCTTGTTTTTTCCCCCTTCATTTTGAAATCATTTTTTGCTTGTCATTCTTACAGAAAATTGATTCAGAAACAGAGGAACTGTTATTTTGATTCAAAGCTAAAAGGAAATGTAACAATGTGATCCTTAGAACATGAAACTTACTCCTGAATGTCGGAAATATAAACTTAAGAGTTTATTAATTTTTTAAATTTATATGTGAGACATGGTTCCATAAGTGATGAATTATCAATATATATTGTGAGAAAAGTATCAAGTTAATCTTCAAGATGGAGTCTAAAGGTACTATTAACTAAGCAATTACCCTAAGTATGGCCTACTAAAAAGATGGAGTCTAAATCCTAATTTTTGAGAAGAAAAGAAGATGGCTTCTTATTATTGATATATGGGTTTAGTACCTTTTCCGGTTTTCAGGTATGGATCTGGGTTGGGAAAAGAAAAAGGGTCTGGGGGTTCAAAATGTGCCACGTGTCCGCACAGACTGGTCTGTTAATGGGAGGGGTAGACTTGTTAAAAAGGCTAACGGCAGGGGTAAGAAACGTCAAATAGTATAACGGAGGATATAAATAACTAATATCCGATATTAGAGGGACATATATAGCCCTTTTCCGTTGTATTTTTGGAACTTGTTTTTTGTAATGTGTATTGACCATTATTCCTTTCTTTTTTCTAACAGAATCTAGAGAACTTTAACCAAGATATGAATGCTCTATCTGATCCTTTTACTGATGGGAATGATATTTTTGACGGCCTTGGTAACATCGAGAACTGGGAAGGAATGGGTCAATCGAGATCTGATCTCTCTGCAAGCTGGCGAGCCAATTATAGTCTTAACCCCATGATTCTGCTAGAAGATGCTGCCTATATGGAGCTCAATGATCTTGAAACCCCTTTGGATCACTCTGCTGGAACCATCGAAACTGGACGATTAGCGCTTAGCAACTTCTGTGCGCCATATAAATCTAACCTTGATGTGCAGCAGTTCTGTTACGGAAACAATTCCTTGGGCATAAATCAAGATTTCTGCGAAAATCAGCTCCCGATGCTCCCTGAAAGTTACACTCAACAAGTGAATCATTCTGACATGGTGATACCTTGTTCTTCTTGTGTTGAACTGAAGTTATCTTTTCTCTTTCGTTTCCCATATCTTACTAATTGATTTCGTTAATTGCAGGTTTATAATTATTATCAGAATAACGTAAGTCAGGGTTATAATGCTTCGACCAACTTCAGTTTTAGCTCTTACAAGCAACCAGAGGAGAATAGTAGACTCGCTGCTCAAAACATGGAAAGAGGTAGATCTCATTATTTCTGATGACAATTCTCGTCGGTGGTACAAGCTTTCATGTTCGATCTGTTTGTCTACATAAATGCGTTTGTGGACAGCAAATGAGAAATTGGATACTCCTGGTGGAAAATAGCGTATTTATTCAATATTGAGAGTCCACTGTAGGATATAAATTTTGTGACTGGTTTTTACATTGGTCTTTTGGTCATGTAATCGATGTGACCTGTCTTGGCTGTTAGAAGGGTAGGGAGGAAAAGCTTCTTTTTCTCTGTATATTCAGTTTTAGGTGATTTGATCATCTTACAGTGTAGAGACTGCAGCATCTATGACGAGGTTACATAAACCTCCTCTAATTTATGGTCAGTGGGGCTGCAGGTACATGCTGCAGTCTATGATGTGTTCTTGGTTGTTTTACATGGGGTTCTCATTTTCCTTGTTTGTTTTGTCATCTTGTCTTCAGGGGTGCAGCAAAGAAAGTTTTGTTTGAGCATATTTGCTCTTTGTGGTGGCTCCTTGATACTTGTCAAGGCTGAGGTGATTCTTGGGATTGATGGATGCACTAACGACGCCTTGTCAGTTATACTGGGAGATCTGTTTTATTCGAGCATATTTGCTCTTTGTGGTGGCTCCTTCATATTTGTCAAGGCTGAGGTGACTCTTAAGATTGATGGATGCACTGACGAAGCCTTGTCAGTTATACTGGGAGGTCTTTCTTGTGTTTTTACCTGTCAGTCAAATGTTGTTAAGGCAGGTATTTCTAAGGAAGTGCTTGAGCCCTTGCGTTTTGGGTTTAGTTTGGCTCTTTGCTTTTCTCATTTGAAGAAGTTATGGTACAACTTATTCTGGGAGTTTTATGAATTTATCTTCTTAAAGATAGTGCTAAATCAACTTCAAGTTATAATTCAAGTGGTTTGTTGTTTCATCTTCATTCCCATCTTAGCTATAAGCTTGTTATGCGGTGCTCTTAGTTTGATGACGCACTGGCAACTCAGTGTTGCAGGTGGTCGAAAATGCATTACAATATTTGTGTTCAATCTTATATACCTTTCTGGTTTTCAGCTAAGCTATCTTAATCTTTTAATCAGAAGTGTTGTTGAACGTCATTCATCAACAAAATCTCAACCCTTTAAGCTTAATGTTTTTCTATCTGTATATGCGTACTCGATATTTTGTTGGTGTTGTACCTTGATGCTTGTTTATTTTTGTCTGTGAAGTGTTTTGTTCTTTCTCTTTATATTCCCAATTGTTCTTAGATTTAATTGTTCAACCTGTTTTTGATACTTTGCATCTTTACTGTTAAGACCGAAAAAGCAATTTGTTTTCTAGTAGTTAGTGGTGGTATGATAAGCGTGAAAATAGTATGGGCTAACCAAATTTTTGGACTGGTAATTAAGAAATAGCTAGCTGTCTAGAGATTGGTGCACCCGTATATGGACTTCCATCATACTATGCTGTCTATAATATATTATGATTTTCGAATTCTAGTATATTATATTGGAATATTTTTCGGATTTTGAACAGTGTTTTTGTTTAGATTTATCTTTACATCAAAAGTGATTAAATTTCTATTACTTTTGAAACTATGACTATTTTTCAACTATCACTTGTAATTTGGTATTTTTTTTAATTTCGCCCATGATAAAGTTAAAGGCAGAATACATAGTTTACCCCTGGAACTATGGATCAAATCCCTGTGACACTTTTTGGGAACAAAAATCACCTTACACACTCAACCTTTCCAGAGTGTATTTAATACACACTACTTTTACACTCGTGATTTACACGCGCATGAGAGGCGAGTGAAGAGTTAAAATGTTGTATCTAAAGCGTCATCTGGAGATTATTTGTGCAGATTTTTCATTTTTCATCTTTTATTTTCTAAAACATCAATTCTTTTCCAGGTTCTTCCATCACAACACCACAACCCCACCAGATTTTTCCCCCAAGATCTATAGGGGAACGAGAAAATACAAAGAATCAGAGTTTCCATATTTGAACACCAATATATTTTGGTTATGACTCGCGATTCAAATCTCCAAGTTGACAATTGGTTTTGAGATTGGGTGTTTTTCAGATTTAGATTTTGATTAGCTTCTTGAAATAATAAGGAAGGTGATGTAATCTCAGAATGACCGCTCTTTTTTCAGTTTTGATAAACTAGATACAGATTAATCCCAATCGGGTTTTATTTTTTTTCTCTCTAGCAACTTTGGTATGCAGTCCTTTTTCTGAAGTCTTATTTATATATGGCAATGACGAAGACCTTGTCTATGATCTCATGAACCGGAAGAGACACCACCAGTTTTCGAAATTATAGCATATACAAATCTGAGTTTTATAATTAAATGGGTGGAATGTTGAACGCGACAAAAAAATAGAGAGTAATAGTGAATTTAAACTGTTGGGGTGTTGAATGAGGCAAAGAAAATGAAGATTAGCGGGGAATTTATACGGTTGGGGTGGTGGGTCTTAAATGTGGTAGGATGAGGTAGTGGTATTTTTTTTTTTCCTTTTTGCATCAGTGTTTCGGTTCGGAGAGTTGGCAGCCATGGTGGTATAGCTTGGGGAAGATGAAGAAGATGGAAGATTATTTTGGCAATTAGGATATAATTATAATTTCTAGTATTTTTTATTTTTTACAAAAGGTTAATCACACGTGTCACATTATTATTTGTGTGTGACTACACTTGCTGAGAAAAAGGTGGTCAAACACATAAAAGGTGTGTATTAGATACACTCTGGAAAGATTGACTGCTTAAAGTGATTTTTGTTCTCAAAAGGTGTATGACAGGAATTTGGTCCATAATTTCGGAGGTAAACTATGTATTCTACGGAGCTCTTCTCCAAATTGTGAAATATATAAGACACCTCCTCTTCTAGTTTCCCTTGTCAATCCAACGCCTAGGAAGTTTGTCTTGCAGTCAGTACCTCATATATTCGTTTTTTTTTGGTGGGGGGTTTGGCATAAGTAGGGGTGGGAAATAGGCAGGTCAAAATAGGTAATGCTAAAAATGGATAAATGATTTGGCCCGATTCATACTTGATACGGATAAAAAATGGGTTAACTCAGATAATATGGATATTTATATTATCTATGGATTCTTGAATGTGATTACTTTTGCAAGAATTTTTACTATCCCAAACTTGAGGAACCCGTAATTTGAGTGTTACAAATATAAAAGTTAATTTTTAGTTATCCATTGATTATCCATTTTCTAATTGGATAATATATTTTTTATTCATATTCCACTTGTTTTTAAAAAGTTTATTGTTCAACTTATTTTTTTTAATGAATTATATGAATAAATAACTGTTTTTTAACCATTTTATCACCACTAGGCGTCAGGTGGTAAAAGCCAAAATTATCGTAGGAGCTTCTTTTTTCTTCAAATTGTATTTAGTGAAAAGAAAATGATCATTTTTGCATGACTAAAATCAATAGAAGTGTAGGTGCAAGTAATTGGCTTCATTAGTCAGGGAGAGTAGAGTTGCAGGAAAAGTCGGATTGAGAAATCAGATTTTGAATTTCTTTGTTTGATAAGTTTGTCAGAAGAATCAGGGCGGTTGAGCTCTGAGATTAGATTTCAAGTTTGTTCTTGCTTAGTGTATTATATTTGACGTTTCTTATTATTAAAAAAAAAGAAGGGGCAATCAAGCGTATAAGGTATTCCGGGTTCACGTAGAGCTGTACCTTAAGGAGTGTGATATAAAATAGCCTACTTTAATATAATATTAATTAGTGGCTATTTTCGGTTCGAACATTGTTTGTGACTAACCATTAGTATTAATTTAAGTGGTCGAAAAATTGAAATCGGCTGTCAAACACATGATAATTTTAGAGATAAGAAGTCCACTCGAAAACGTTGGATATCAAAAAGCATATATACGTCTTCCTTGTTGCTATATTGAGAATTGATCACTGCCAATAATTGTTTGTCACATCAGGTCAAAGTAAAACTCTACCAACAAAACCAAGAAAATTTCTGCCTATTCTACCAACTTAACCGACATCTTCATTTTATTACTCCATGTTTCATGTGAGAAAACAATTTATCCGCTTTTGATATTTATACTTAAATCAAGAAAATTAATTATAAAATTGACAAATTAAATTGCGTAATAAATAAATAAATATATAAATAAAAATAGTCGAGTGCATTAAGCTCCTGTTATGTTATTAGTGGCGAAGCCACATAGCCATAAGGGTGTGACCACCCTTGGTCGAAAAATGGCACTGTGTATATAGATAAAATATTAGGTATATATCACATATTGAACACCCTTTGTTGAAATTTTTTTTTCACTTCTTTCAAATTTGAATACCTTTGGAAAAATTCTTAGTTTCGCTACTGCCTGCTATGCATGGAAACTGAAAAAGAACTAAGTAGACTATATTGAGTCTGTGATCACAGTCTTATTTTATATCTCAGGCTATTTTTATAGCTTGAACACATAACCTCATGATCACACACGAAAGCTCTTATTGTTGCGCCTAGTAGTGTTCAAATCGAACAGGAAAATCACATCAAATCGAAAAGTCAAATCAAATTGATTAAAATATCCAAATAAGTTTGGTTTGATATTGAGTAAAAAAATCCAAACCATACTGATATATAAATATATAGTTTTTATATATACTTTTAATACTATATATAGAATTTTCTTAAAAGAATATCTAAAATATTTGGATCCTCTCATCAGATGTAATATTTAATAGAACTATGAAGTGCATCCATTTTTATTTACTTGGAATAATGGATTTAGCATTATTTTCTTATTAAGTGTCACTGAAATTCGTTAATCTCTTTATTCTTTCATATCTATATGTCAAAATCTATTAAATTCTCGTATCTTTTTTGAATTTCAAATAGTATTTTAATAATTTAAAATATATCATTATTTAAGTATAATATTGATTTTTATGTTCTATTATTAAATTCCATGAACCTTGAAAAATCCGGCAAAATAGACCTAACTTGCCCATATCGTTATACTTTAAGTTCCAATTTGCTACACGTGTCCAATATCAGATCCTTTCCGTCCAAACTATCCAATGAACCGTGCTTACCTTATTGGTTAGAGTAACTTGCAGAGAACACGTATGAGCTTCTGATATTTTTCTTTTAGAAAAACATTCAGATTTACTTTGGCGGCTTTCTATAACTGAATATGGTAATTCCAGCAATGCACACGTGTCCAATTTGGCCGTCCTTAAGTCCACGTTGCCGAAATGTGGATATTTTGTCTGCCACGTTGCACTTCGTTGTGTTCTAGCTTATCTTAGCCGCATGTTCTCTTTTTAATAACTCTAGTATCTATGAACGTGCGTTGCACGTTAATAGTGGCACGCGATGATTTATACATTTATATATATATGAAGGAATAATAAAATTTAATTAATGAGAAAATTTTTATGTATAATAATACAACAATCAGTACATGGGGAAAATATTATTACATTAGCATAATACATGAATTTAAAATAAAAGGACATCGTCAAAACTTACACAAGTGATCAATTGTGTCTTAATTAAATAATTATGTATTATAGTTTAAAAATATTTAATGTGATGGTATCATAACGAACACTTCTTTGTGGACAATATTTTTTTATTGTATGTTTCCTCCTAATGCTTCTGCCTTAACCAAAACTCTTGTTGTCGATCTTGATATCCCTCTTGAAAGTGCAACATGCAGTTGTTCGTGTAAGAAAATATATTTCGGTAAATATAGTCCAATATTTAGGATGTTTGTCCTTGTGCTTTATTTATTATATTGCAAAACACAAACATACTAAAATTATTTCCACATAAATTAAATCAGATATTCCTTAGTTTCGAAAGACGAAAGTTGAATTCGGGGATAAGAATATACTTAGAAGCACATTGACCAGTATCATGATAATTTTTGCATATATGACGTTATTGTCAAAACTTCTATATACCATTTGTGTACTATTACATACGCTATTTGACGTATCTAAGTTTTTCAGTAGCACGACGGGCATATTTTTCTTCAAAATCTAACCTATATACAGTGGAAGATCAGTTTTAACTTAGTCTACTATATATATACGGTGACACTAACATACATAAGAAATAATAAACTTGACAACAAACATGTATGGTAGAAGGCCATTTGGTATTAAAGTATTTCAATATTCTTCTTGGTAGTAATTATTGGTATCATTTTTCTGCTGAGTAAAAAACAAAACAAAAAAAATTATTTTTACTATAAAATTTTGCAATCAACATTTTATTTAGTTGATCAACATATTCATTTATGCTAGCTAGGATATCCTTTTAATTCTATCATGCGATCTGCATAAATTACGTTTTAATTTAATGATGTAAATATTTTTCTTATTAAATGACTACTTTTACCATTGGGATTGATAACCAAGTGCTAAAGAAGAACCAAATCTTCTTTTATTGGATGCTCTTCTTCGTTTCCAAAACGAAGACACTGAATACTGGATCTGATTTAATTTGTTTGAAGAGGTATATCAAATCTAAAGTTGGTGGCCTCACAATAAAATAGATATTGGTACATCACTTGCTATTATTGCTAACAGTGTCATGCCTTTTGATATGATATTTGCAGATAATGCATGACGTAGAAATATTATTTCGATTCCACCGGTGCTTCCACAAAGAATAATCCCGTTATAGCAGAGTCGACTCTTTATAATATAATCTTGAAAGCTTGTTCTTGTTTAGGATTTAGCTTTGATTGTGCTTCCTCATATACTTATATAACTTTTGATTTTTAATAATATATTAACCTTTTTACTTTGTGTTCTAACGCTCTTTTTATGGAATTTATGTACCCTAAGATTTTCTTTTTAACTTGACTAAGAATTTTACTCACATGATGAATTTAAAAAATAATTGAATTGGATTATCTGTTAAATAATTAATTAAAAGATTTAGTTATTTGGTATTAACATAAAAAGTAATTTTATTCTATGTTGATTCAGATCTTAATATTAGTTCATCTCTTGTTTTGAATATTTAATCTTAATTATACTTTTATCCACCATAATATTATTTTCAAAGAGTAAAATATTGATATGACATTTTACTTTTAGATCTTTACGTCTATAGAATCATCATTCGAGTAGGAAAATAGTTCAAATATAATATAAAAATATATTATCGTGTGGTTTTTTCCTCTCAATTTCAACTCTTTATGCAGTCCATTTAATATTACTTTTATTTTTGGTAATGTATTGTTAACTGGGGATTCTTATGAAATTAATTTTATTAAATCTTCCTACATATTTTTAATAAGAATTTAGTAGACGAAATTTTTTTAATTTTAAAATCTTAAATATTAAAAATTAGCATAGAAGGCATTGTATTCCAAAAATAGGTAATAGAGTTATGTCTTTTTCCTATGAGTTCTTCCATTTAATATTTTAGGGCTATTTTGGTATATTAATATTGTATTTATAATTTTATATTAATATAGGCTCTCCTTTTTCTAAATGGATTTGGACAATATAATACATTCTCAAATTAAATTAGTAACCGGACATTATAATACGTTTTCAAATTAATTTAGTAATAGAAAGTTTTAAGAAGTATATCCTAAAAGTAATAAGATTTCCTGACTAAAGATATTTACTTGTTCAATTTTGTATGAATTAGATAGCCAGAAAGTAATTATACTAATAGAATTTCTAAAGGTAATCATGTGGGATTTCTAACGTGTAGTATTATGTCCTAAAACTAATAGTATTATAAGGCTAATATCTAGAATTCCAGTTATGTCCTTTTATTATGAGTTATTATGCTTAATATTATAAGGTTATTTTTATAAACCGACATTGTATTCATGCTTTTATAATAAAAGAATTCAGTGTCATAAAGCGAAACCTGGAGGGAGAGCTCTGAAACTATTCAAAAATTATAATCGTACCACCTGTGGAAATTCTTTACTTTCTTTTCCATGAGTAACTCTCATAATTGGAAACTAAGTGTAATTTGCATAAGCTAACTTTTTTTTTTGTTTCTTGCGTTTCTTTATAATAAAAATTTAAAGCAATCATAAATTTTTTTCCAAAACATTTAAGCCAATCAAATATGGGAAAATTAGAAAATATTTTCCGAAAAATGTTTTCCTTCCTACCAAACACACCCATAATATTTGAAAAGAATGAGTTCCCCTATTTCCGTCAGTTTTCTTACTGTATGATATTTGTTCTAAATTACATATTTCATCTTCGTTTGATAGATTACATTAGTGATATTATGGAATATTAGTTTTAGTATTGATACTTTATTTTTCATTATGTTAAAATAAATAACGTACATAGAGAAATTAAGCTAGAAAGGATAATTATAATATTCAAACCATAAGTGAAGTGTCTGAGAGAGATTGCTATAATTATCAATGGTATTATGATATATAATTGTATTTATTCAGTTAGTGGTATCAGCTGTCGATTTTATTTTATTAAAAGTCGATCTTAAGCATCTTCTGGTTCAATTACGTACTAATTATTCTGTTGAATATCCCTTTTAGATTTCAAATTTTTTTTTTTTGCAAATTTTAATCCAGATATCCCTATTTGTTTATTAATGCTATATGACATCCGTGTTTTTCTCTTCACCAAGATTCGCATATCCTTTAACGACTTTAATTCGAAGACCAAATAGTAAAGAATAAGTAGATATTTACTTTTTCAATTTTATACGAATTAGACCGCCCGAAAGTAATTATTATACTAATAGGATTCCTAAAGGTAATCATGTGGAATTTCTAACGTGTAGTATTATGTCCTAAAACTAATAAGATTATAAGGCTAATATCTAGAATTCCGGTTATGTCCTTTTATTATGAGTTATTTTGCTTAATATTATAAGGTTATTTTTGTAAATCAACATTTTATTCATGCTTTTATAATAATATAGATAGATAGATTGATTTATTTTATCTTTGATTATATTATTGTACGTGACACCCTCTCATTTGTTAAAACTTCAAATTTCCCTCTTCTAGTTTCAAAAATTGTGCTAACGTCCCATGTGTTAAATATTTAGTCGATTTCTTGCACACCACTTCGAAATGGATTTAACCTCAAAAAAGAAAGAAAGAAAGAAATACTAGATACCAATGACTGTTATAAAATAAAGATTGTAACTGAAGACAAGTATATATAGAGATTGATATATTATTCAACTTCAAACTGATGTACATAATGAATTAAAAACTCCTCCATTTATAGAAGAAAGGAAGGAGCTGCGAGGCTTTTCAGGAAGTAGCTGCAAGACTTTTCAGGAGGCAATTGCGAGGCTTTTCTTGAGCTGCTTGCAAGCTGTTTGCATGAGCTGCTTGCAACCTACCTGTTTAATAAGAAGCTCCTGCAAATCATTTCATTGAGTTGCTTGCAACCTGCCTGCATCAACTGCTTGTAGATAAAATTTCAATGGAATACTAAACGGATAATCTTCTTCAGGAAGATTATCTATAATGGATTAATAAATGGACATCCACAATATAACATGTTCATAACACTCCCCTTTGGATGATCATTAAAAGATAATATGTCTCGTTAAAACTATACTAGGAAAAACCCAGTGGAAAAATTTTTAGTGAAGGAAAAAGAGTACACATATTTAGTAATACACATTTCTAGCTGCCTCATTGAAAACCTTACAAGAAAAATCTCATGGGAAAAACCTTAGCAAGGAAAAAAGAGTACAACGCGTATTTCACTCCTCCTGATGAAAACCTGATTTCAAATATTTGAAGTCTCCGTATTTCAATCTTGTATACCATCTTCTCAAAAGTTGGCGAAGATTTAGTAAATAAATCTGCCGGATTGTCACTTAAACGGATTTATTGCACATAAATGTCACCATTTTTCTGAAGATCATGTGTGTAGAATAATTTTGGTGAAATGTGCTTCGTTCTATCTTATTTTATAAATCCTCCCTTCAATTGGGCTATGCATGTTGCATTATCTTCGTATAAAATTGTGGATCTTTTATCACATTTCCAAACCATATTTTTTCCGAATAAAATGAATCACTGATCTCAACCATACACATTCCCTACTTGCTTCATGAATAGCTATTATCTCAGCATGATTTGAAGAACTAGCAACAATAGATTGCTTTGTGGAGCGTCATGATATGACAGTACCTCCACATGTAAACACATACCCGGTTTGAGATCGAGCTTTACGGGATCAGATAATAACCTGCATCTGCATAACTAACAAGATCAGCACTACGTTTGTTATCATAAAACAAACCCATATCAAGAGTTCCCTTCAAATATCGAAAAATATGCTTAATCCCATTTTAATGTCTCTATGTAGGAGAAGAGCTATATCTTGCTTGTAAATTAACAAAAAATGCTATGTCAGGCCTTGTAGCATTAGCAAGATACATAAGTGCACCAATTGCAGTGAGATAGGGTGTTTCAGGACCAAGGAGTTCCTCATCCTCTTCTGGAGGTCGGAACGAGTCCTTATTCACTTCAAGTGATCGAACAATCATTGATGTACTCAATGGGTGCGCTTTGTCCATGTAAAAGCATTTTAAGACCCTTTCTGTATAGGGAGATTGATACATAAAGATCACGTCTGCTAAATGTTCAGTTTGCGGACCAAGATAAAGTTTTATCTTTCCAATCTCAAATTCTTTCTTAAGATGTTCAATTGCCTTTTGGAGCTCTTCTGGAGTTCCAACAAGATTTATGTCATCAACATATACAACAAGTATAACAAGTTATGATGCTATTTTCTTTATAAAAATACATGGACAAATAAAAAAAAATTATGTAACCTTCTTTCAGTAAATATTCACTGAGGCGATTATACCACATGCGCCCAGATTACTTTAAACCGTACAACGATCTTTTTAATTTAATTGAACACATTTTTCGAGATTTTGAATTTGCTTCAGGCATTTTAAATCCTTCAGAAATTTTTATATAAATTTCATTATCAAGTGAACCGTACAAATAAATTGTAACTACATCCATTAGATGTATTTCAAGACTTTTATGTAGGGCTAAACTGATGAGATATCGAAATCTTATGGCATCCATAACATGTGAATATGTTTCATCAAAATCGACTCCAGGTAGTTGTCAGAATCCTTGTGCGACAAGGCGATCTTTGTATCTTTCAATTTTATTTTTGTCATTCCTTTTTCGCACAAAAACCTATTTATGACCAACTGATTTTATACGAGCAGGTGTTTGGACTACTGGTCCAAAGACCTCTCTTTTAGCAAGTGCATTCAATTCTGATTGAATTGCCTCTTGCCATTCTGGTCAATCATATCTTTGTCGATATTCTTCGATAGATCGGGGTTCAAGATCCTCACTATCTTGAATAATATTAAGTGCAACATTATATGCAAAAATATTATCCGCCACTATTTTAGATCAATTTAAATTAATCCCATCACTAGTAGAACTTATTATAAGTTTCGCTCACTTGAGTCTGGGGTTCATTTATTTCTTCAGGAATCTCATAACTAATTAGATCTTGGGTCTCTTCAGGAGATCCCTTCATAGTATCATTTTGATAATTTGTTGATTTTTTTTTCCTAGGATTTCTATCCTTAGAACCTAAGGGCCTATCATGCTTCAGGTGTGCTTTAGGTTCACTTGCTCTCATACTAGTAGATGGTCTTGCTGGGACATTATTCGGATACGCACATCCTCCACAGGGATATGTGACTTAGTTATCCTTTTCAAATCAATAAACGCGTCTGGAATTTGATTTGTTATATTCTGAAAATGGATGATCTTCTGGACCTCCTAATTACATATAGGGGTACGTGGATCAAAATGAGATAATGGTGAAGCTTTCCACACAATTTCTCTTTTGATTTCCTTTTTCTCTCCCTCTAATTGTGGGAAATTTATTTTATCAAATCGACAATCTACAAATCGAGAAATAAATAAATCTCCCGTCAATGGTTCAAGATAGTGAATAATAGAGCGCGATTCAAACGCAACATATATATTTTTAACCTTCTTTGGGGGCATATCTTATTGCGCTGTGGTGGTGCTACTGGCACATATACAACACATCCGAAAATTCGTAGATGAGCAATGTTCGATTCATGACCAAAAATTAATTCTGACGGATAATGTTTATTATAATGTGTTAGTCTGAGACAAATAAGTGATGCTGCATGCAAGATAGCATTGCCGCAAACAACAGTGGGCAATTTTGTTTTTCATAAGTAGTGGTCTTGCTATCAATTGCAGGCATTTAATAGATAACTCTGCAAGGCCATTTTGAGTATGACATAAGCTACAGGATATTCAACTTTTATCCCAACTGATAGACAAAAATCATCAAGAACTTGAGATGAGAATTCTCCAGCATTATCAACGCGAATAGACTTTATATAATAATCTGTTGTGCCCTTAATCGAATTATTTGGGCTAATAGCTTTGCAAATGCCAAGTTTCAAGATGATAGTAGGCACATATGAGACCATCTTAAAGATGCATCTATTAGGACCATAAAATATCTAAATAATCCACTTGGTGGGTGAATAGGTCCACATATATCCCCATGTATACGCTCTGAAAAGGCATGGGATTCCGTGCCAACCTTCATTGGAGAAGGTCTAGTGATCATTTTGCCTTGATAACAAGCATCACAAGAAAATTCATCATTTGTAAGAATATTCAGGTTCTTTAATGGATGCCCACTCGAATTTTCAATAATTCATCTCATCATTATTGATCCAAGCGGCCATGACAAAGTACAAAAGTATTTGAATAAGTAAACTTCTGGTTTACGATAGAGTGTGCTTCAATTGTACTGATCTTTGAATAGTATAAGCCAGAAGATAAAGTTGGTAAATTTTCTAAAAATGCACTTCTGGCAAGAAATATTCTTTGTAATACAAAGATATTCCATATTCATTTCATCTATCACCTCAATAGATTCCCATTTCAGCGGATATCTATAGAACTCAACAAGTTTCTTCAGGACTTGGAGGAGAATAATGATTTGTCTATAATAAATTTGTTCCCTTAGACAGAGATATAGTGACTCTTTCGGAGCCTTCAATCAAACTTATATTACCAGAAATTGTAGAAATATTTGCGTTTTCCATATGCAAAGAAAAGTATTTCTGATCTTTGAATATGGCATAAGTTGTTCCGCTATCAATTACACAAATATCTTCATGATTGGTCTTTGATCCCAAACATAATTTGAGGATTCTTCAAAATGACATAAACAAAATATATTATAGTAAACATCATTATCAAAGCATAACTTTTATTTATGTATAACATTTACATAACCATACTATCTACTACAAACAATATAAATTAAAATATTTATATTTCTATATATTCATCACCGATCACATGACTTGTTTCTCCTTCTGGGAGTGCAAAGTAATCAGCTACATACAAATGCATGAAGTCTAAATTATCTTTAGAAATAAAATTTGCTTAAGCATTTTTCTCTGTCTTCTTTAGGGAGGCTTGATAAATCTCCCCAGGTGCTTTGGCGTACGACAAGTACGTGACCAGTGCCTTTTTCCTCCACATCTATAGAATGCATTTTCTGCATTTGTTGCTTGCACCGCTTCATGCTTTTGTTCCTTCCTTTTCCACTGATGGGGATTAGGAGGGTTCTTTGGTGCATTACAATTACCATGATTAGAGTTTCTTCCCCGACCACAGCTGGGGCCACGACCTCTTTCACGCTTAGCTTGGTGGAAGTTTGTCTCATTCGCTTCAGGGAATGGACAAGAACCAGTATGTCGACTTTCATGGTTTTTCATTAATAACCCATTATGTTGCTCGATCGCAAGAAGATGGAAAATATGTTCAGAATACTTTTTGAATCTTATCTCTCGATATTACTGACGCAGGAGCACATTCGAGGCATGAGAAGTGGTGAAAGTTTTCTCCAACATATCATGATCAGTAATATTATCACCACATAATTTCAATTGGGAACTAATTCTGAACATAGCAGAATTATACTCATTGATAGATTCAAAATCTTGTAGCCTTAAATGAGTCCAGTCATAACGCGTGCCTGTGGAAGAACGACCATCTTCAGGTGGTCATATCTATCTTTCAAATTATTTCTCAATATAAGTGGATCTTTAACAGCGAGATATTCCATTTTCAAGCCTTCATCAAGGTGATGACGTAGGAATATCATTGCTGTGGCACAGTCTTGGTTTGATGCTTGATTTTGTCCTTGATGGTGTCTGCCAGACCCGTCGCATTAAGATGAATTACAGCATCAAGCACCCAAGACATGTAGCTTTTGCCCGATATATCCAGGGCTACAAATTCAAGTTTAGAAAAATTTGACATTATTTAGAAAAAGAAAGTTCGTACCTATGATACTTTCAAAGTATTTGCTCGAGACGGTAGAGTCTCATGCTGATAACGTGTTATAAAATAAAGACTGTAAAGTAAATAGACTGAAAACAAGTATATAGAGAGATTGATATATTATTTAACTTCAAACTGATGGACCTAATGAACTGAAAACTCATCTATTTATAGAAGAAAGGAAGCTGCTGCGAGGCTTTTCTTGAAACCTGCATGTTTAATAAGAAGCTCTGCAAGAGCTACTCGAAACCTGCATGTTTAATAAGAAGCTCCCACAAAATCATTTCATTGAGTTGCTTGCAACCTGCGTGCATCAGCTGCTTGTAAATAAACTTCAATAGAGTTCTAAACAGATAATCTTCTTCAGGAAGATTATTTATAGTGGAGTAATAAATGGACATCCACAGTATAGTATTTTCGTAACAATATCTTATTAAAAGTTAAAACTAGTGACGTATACAAAATTTTGCATAAGAAGTATTCTTATATTTTCTTCTGAAAATTAAGAGACATCAATAGTATTAAAGTTTTACTCATAGGTTACTTTTGAATTTACTTATATGAGAAATTTTTAACGAGATAATATATGTAATTACGTAAAACCTCTTAGCAAAGAATATTTCTGGCGCCACTAATTCTAGTTTTATGTCAAATTGTCTTTGATTAGAATGTCTAATATGCATGTAAATCAAGCCTATCATTGACCCCCGAAAGAAACATTGTTTTAATAGGTTTGTTTTGGGACTTGTCGCGGGGCTCGTCCATAACAGGCACTATCAAAATGCCTTGAAATTTACGTATAAGATTTAATTTTGTGAGGCGTACATCCAAACGCTCGTTATGCGTCCGAGACACGCCTAAGTGCTTACCATCCGGAACTTACTACTAAAAATTCGGCCAAAATCGATCGCGGTCGACCGACAGACTTCGGTCGTTTTCTTTAGGCGCAAAAATGCGGAAAACTATTTTTGTATCCCGCAAAATTTATTTTTTAGGAAACCGACCAACTTTGGTCGGTCTTTTATCTAAAATAAATTAAAATTAATATTGAAAAACCGACTGAAATCGATCGGTTATTTCGACTGGTCATTCTAAAAAACCAACCGATTTCGGTCAGTAATTTTATTTTTCAGTTATTTTCGCACGAAAATACAATTAAAAAGTATAAATAAAATAAAAGAGAGTTTTAAAATAAAATGCACTAATGGTCTAGTGGTAGAATAGTATCTTGCTACAATACAGACCTCGGTTCTATTCCCAGATGATGTATTTTTAATTTCATAATTAAAAATACCGACCAACTACGGTCGAATTTTTCGGCAAACTTTCTTTTTTGGAATTTAATTGATCGATCGAAGTTGGTCGGCTACTAACCGCCACGAATCGGTCGATTTTTGCCTATTACCGATAACATTTGTCGATTTTCAATTAGACATGTAAGTAAAATACCTTAAAATACCTCGCCTCCAGTGACGGAGGCAGGATCTTCACGAAGGGGGTTCAAAAAATATTTTTTGTAGCTAGTGGGAATTGAACCCATGACCCTATGTAGATTTTGAATCCCATTGACCACTAAACTACACTTTTGGATTGTGTTAAGAGTGTTCAAAACTTAATATATAGAGATAAAAAATAGATTTTGCCTTATCGCCCCCCAAATCCGCCCCTGCTCGCCTCACTTTCCCACCTTTTAAAAACACTTGAAAGAAAAAGAGCATATGAAGGAAACTAATGTAATTTAAGATTCTATGGAGGACCTTATCGTAACAAGGACAAACTACAGGCTTCATTAATGTAAAGGATTACGAATCAATGTGTTTTGCTTTTTCTTTTTCCTCTTCTTCCCCCCTCCCCCCCCCACCCCGGGGGTGCGAGGGGTCGGCTTTGGTGGGAACTTACTATATAAAGGGCATCTACGGATAACGAAAAGCTATCAGAATAAACATCAAATAGTACTCTTTCAGAACTTTGGAATATATTCTTGTTTGTTGACGATATATCAGTTTTCTTCTCTCTCTATATATATAGGCAAATGGCAGGGGTATCGGTGGTTCGATTAGATAGGACGTCATCAATAGAGAATGAACCTAGAACTCTCAATCTTCATCAAATTCAACTTGCTAGGGCAAGCCCCTCTTCCCTTATTAATTTTTTTCTCCTCTCGTTTCATTTTGTTTGCGCGCGAAATGATAGTTTTCTTATATTAATGTATAGTATTGGCATAAGAAAGTGAGAATTAATATAATAGATCTGCTTAAGATATAATGTAGTTCTTGTTTTTTTTCACCTATTATTTCCAACTGACAAATTCTTAATGATTCTTGTATTTGGATGCAGGATGCAACACTTTACGTAATAAATACAAGAGGTTTAGAAGAAGCTATGAGAATTTTCACATCACAGGAATAGGCTTAGTCTTACGTATTTGCATGAAAAAATCTAGCTACCTTAAATGGCGAGGAATAGGATTTGATTTAAAAGAGAAAGGGAAAAGGTATTTGAGAGGAGAATATTAAAAGGGGGTGAGAGAAAAATAATATTGGTGAATACAAGACTAGGTTTACGTGTTCTATTTTTAGTTTTCCATACGTGTACTATTTTATTGCTTATTATTTACGTAGTGTAGCTACATGGCGCGACTGGAATGCTCAGGTTATATTAGTTGTTAACCGCATTTTGAGTTTGCCAATTAATAAAAAGTTGATAAAGAGAGAGAATGAGTGCCCCGAACAACTTTATTTTAAGCTAGGAATTAATATTTGCTGCATTTACAACTTATACTATATTATTTTATAACAACTTTATTTTAAGCTAAGAATTAATGCTACATTTGGCAGTGCGTATAGTGACGTTTGTTTTACATTGCGTTGACAGGGATTGGAACCAGTAGTTCGTTGTGTACACGACAAAGAGGAAGATATAATGATGGATGAGGAGTTGGAGGATTCAACGAATTATTTCCCAGGAATTAAAGAGATTGCCACTGCTCCTTTCTAATGTAAATTAGCTTCTTTTAGTGATTGTATCTCAAAGTTGAGTAGAAAAGAGTGGTTTTTGTGCCAGATCGAGGCCTTTAATTTTGGAGTTCTTTTATTCTTTTTAGTCCTCTTGCTCGAAAGCGTTTAGGAAAATGGCTATACTTGCATTTATATTACCAATTCCGTTTCAATTTATGTAAAATTATTTCGCTAAGTACGAAGTTTAAAAAAGAAGAATACACTTTTAAACTTGTGATGTAAAATAAATTACGTAGATTTTGTGTGATTGTAAATTGTTGCATAAAATTAAATGGTTTTCAAATATGAAAAGGATTTGTTTTTTTAACACGAATTAAAAAGGAAATAATCACAAACGGAGGGAGTATTAAAAATCCACTAATTTCTAACTTTGCATATTCCTTTAATCTTGGTCTACGTGGAGTGAAACTTCTTTATCTTACGGTGATGCTTGTTAGTATTGTTTGGTTAAATCGGTCATAAATATTCTTTATGCCTGTTGCATCCCTAATGTATTTTTCTTTTTTGGGATTTGTCTTTTGTCCTTTTTTTTTTTTAACAATTTGCACCCTAACTTCTTTATTCCCTTGTAAAATAATAAATTATATTTTTTGATTTCTACTAGGGAAAATTAGAAAATACAATAAGAAAATAAAGGGGGCAATTTATGAAAAGAAAATTCTAACAGAAAATGGCAAAGTCGGTGTAGAAGGGATAAAAAAAAAAAGAAAAGGAACAAAGAAAAATAAAGTGATGGAAAAAGCTTAGTGCACTAATACTACTAGGTTACTACTGGAGGACTTAAAGTTCAGAATCTATCAATGATAACATCTCTTCTAAGTATGATGAATCAGATCAGATGGCACGTGGAGCATTATTAGTGATGATGATTTTTGTTTACCCTAAAATCGGATAACAATTGAATTTATATAATTGAATTTATATGCGGTTTTAAGGATACGTGATATAATTTGGTACAAATTGAGGAGAATAAATTCAGTATTGAAATAGACGTTAAAAGAATAAATGCAGACCACACGAATTGAACAGCCTTGGCCCTCGAGTTCAGTCACCCTTGAACCAAATATGTTTCACTTTCTTATGAACAGAATAACAAGATAATGAAAGCTAGAAAATGACAGTATATTGCTTAGTATTGCGTGAATATGATATGTTTACAAATGATCAGACCCCCCTTTATATAGTAGGGGAGTCCTACTCTAGGTACAATTCTATATGAGGTAAGAAATTCCATGATTAGCTAATTAATCGGCCTCTTCTTGATACGTGCTAGGATTCGCGCCGTGATCCTCGCCCGATTGCGGATATTTTAGCTTTCCGTTATTCAGCTCGGTAAGCTTCCCTCGATCTCTATCTTGTTCGGTCTTGATCTTGATCATCTTGATCAATCTCGATCTTGATCGGTCTCAGGGCCACGAGCTCGGCAACCTGACTTTGCATCATGATTCGATATAATACGAAGCTGAACCTTGGCTTATCGCGTTCCAGTCACAGTCAGTCATACAAGAAGGGCAAGCCCGATTTTGACCGTATACAGATAGCCCCATCATTTCTCGGAGAGAAGATGACGAGAAACGATATGAACTTTTCCAATCCCGTCTCGATATGCCATGACGTAATCGACGATCCCGACTATGATGTCAGTGATAGATCGATACTGAAACATCCCGTCGGTTCGATTACCGAGGCATTAAATACCTATCAGTTGCTGGTCGGCCACCACCGGTTCTGAACCGCCACCAGCAAGCTATAAGTACCGCCACCTTCTTCTACTCAAACTTTACGCTCAAATTTCCCTCATTGTTGCTTCTCTTCAAAATCTCTTTGCTTTGCAACTCTCGCTCCCAAATCTCTTGAATCGTAAGAAAATCGCTTATCATCCTAATTCCCTTCTCTTCTACTTTACAATGGCAAAAGCTTCTAAAATCATATTGCAAAAGGAGGCCGCCTGTTCTTCACGGCCCGCCGTCGACTGAGCTACGGCGGAACCTCCCTTTGAGGATTTCGTTCCGGGAGGGTGCCCTACTGTCGCCGATTTTAGGATTGAAAAAACCTCCTCAGTACCTGGTCGATGTGAACCGGTCTCGAGGTACATATATATGATAATCAATGATCTCCTTGACAAAGTTAAAGATGAGTGCCACTGGGTCGATAAACATGTTGTGATACCTTCGCCCGAGGAGTCGATCACTACCCATGTGGAGAGTTTCCTAAGTGTTTACACTTACCCTTTCACGTTGGGTCCCTTAGACCCCATCATCTTCGCCTTCTGTAAGAGGTATGACGTGACCCTTGGCCTGATCCATCCTTCCTTCTGGAGAATAGTGATTCTCCTCCGATTCTTCGTGAACAAAATCGAGGGATGTCCTTTCACCCTCGACCACCTTATGCGCCTTTACTGTCCCCGACTTTATCGAGGAGGGTTGATTAAGCTTGCTCGCCGGGCCGTCAAGGACCCATTCTCGAGCATATATGAGGCTCGCGATCGAGGTTGGATGGGCCGATTTTTCCGAATAAGGACTTCGGACCTAATCCCAACTGAAGACATGCCGTTTTCGGAGAAATGGAACATGAATCGTGAGTAGTACTTTGCCTTTTTAGTTTTGCTATTTTACCTCTTATCTTCTTTCCTCATCTATATTTTTTGGTGTTGCAACTGTGACCTAGGTGCCGGAGGTAGTCCCCGATCTCAAGAAATGGGTTGAGGGCCTGGTGTTGCAGAGACCATACTCCGAGCGTCCTTGGATGTAGTTATCAAAGGGTCGATGGGAGGCCCGTAATCATGGTATTTGTCTTTATCAGAACGGTTATCGTTTGGGGATTCTTTTCGAGCTTATTCATCTTTTTTCCTTTGTAGTCCTCGGGAAGGATGTAGCAATGAGGCCCCCATTTGACGAAGAATAAGTCCTTCCCCAACCAACTGCTCCGAAGTAGGCCAAAGAGAAGAAGAGAAAAGGGGCTCCAAGTTCCCCGAACTCGGAAAAGCAAAAGCCAAAGAAAAAGCAAGCTCGTAAACACAAGGGGAGCACCATCACTCTATCCTTGGACTCAGTCCGTCAGCTAAGGGATGAGTCCGAAGAAGAAGAAGAAGAAGGATCCAATCTGGTAGCCCGTGTGCGGGATGGTGCTTCGATACAAAAGCCCTCCGTACCGGAGGAGGTTAACGAGGGAGCTTCGGTCGAGGTTCCCGAGCCAAAAAGAGTTGAGGCCACTACATCCTGGGCTGAGATGGTCGAGAGAGAGACCGGGGGCGAGGCTTCCCGAGTGGCGGAAGATGTTCCAAGGGACGAGCTCGGTGTGATTGATATTTCTGGGTCCCCCCAGATATCGGACGCCACGATCCGTGAGGACAATATGTTGGAAGGTCGCTCTTGCGAGGGTCCTCAGGGGACGGTCGATATCCACAACTTCTTGGATGGGGTTGAGTTCGATGCTTTGGAAGATGTCACCGGGCTCGGTGACTTACCGATGCCGAAGAAAGCACTGTCCCTGGGCACTCCTGGGTCTTCGTCGAGCCCAAAACTGGTGGACCGATTCCCAGCCCAAGTATTAACCCCGACCGTAGGCAGAATATAGTGTTTTCTGTACCGGAGGATGCCCGGGTCTTCTCCCCCCCCGTGGGGATTTCCAGCTATCTTAGATGCTTGGTAACCGAGGAAGATCAAGCCATGATGAATGCGGTGGGAGCCGCTTGCCTGTTCAATGAGGCCTAACATGCTCTGAATCGGGCAACTTCGAGGGCCATTCCATTTTCTCTTTCAAACTTGGAGTTGTAGGTAATTCTAACATCTTCTTCCTTGCTTGTAGGCTTCGGTGTTGCATCACGAGGCTTTCCTACGAATCCGGGAGGAGCGCGAGGCTGAGGTTCGGGACCTCACTGAGAACAATGACACCTAAAATCTTCTCAGTGAGAAGCTTCGGGCAGATTTAGTGACGGCTCGGGATGAGCATGCTGAGATGGCCGAACAGGTATTCCGAGTGCTTCACGATAGTGAAGACAAATTGGAGATAACGACTAACGATCTGTTTAAGCAGGTCCGGCAGAGGCTCGAATAGATTGAGGATCTTCAGAAATAAATAGATGCAATATGAGCCGAGGCTGAAGAGTTTAAGAAGAAGATGGACATCTTAGCCTCGAAAAAGGAGGCCGTCCAAGCAGAGTTGGAGTCGGCCGGGTCCCAGCTCCGGGCTGCAAGAGAGAAGGCCTCGGTGCAAGCTAAGAAAAATGAGGAGCTTCAGTCCCAATTAGCAAACTTGGCCAGTGAGCTCGAGGCGGCCAAATCTAAGGTGGCCGTGGCCAACACCAAAGCCAACGATAATACGACCCAATATAAGGTCGACGTTCAAGCCATCCAGGCACAGGCCAAAAACATGATGGATCATGCAAAGTGGAAAGCTCGAAGGGACGCTCTTGAGGAAGTCCATGCTCAGGGCTTCGATATACAGGATGCACTCTAGAACGCCAAAGCAGAGGAAGCTAGGGCTCGAAAGCTGGCCTTTCTCGAGGAAGACTTAGATAGTTTAAGTGAGTCTGAAGGCGGGGAAGATATCGAGGTTGGAGATGCTGCCTCTGATGAAGACCAAGCCATTTAGGCCTTTGTATTTTTCTTCTTTCCCTTTGCATCTCTTTGAGGCCATTTCGGCCATTGTAATTTTTTTGTTGAATTAAGGCACTTTGGCTTTCGTACAGATCATTGTGTAAATACAAGACTTTTTCCCTTTTGGCTTTCGAATTTTTTTCTTTGCTTTATTAATTGAATTCACAAAGGTCGGGATGCCTTAGCATAAAATAGCTTGGGTTGTGTAACTTCGAACAACCTTGCATGTACATTATTTTTGTTTTTGAGTCATCTTGGAGGTTCAGGGTTATCGGGAACCTTCTCTAAAGTAAGTAAATCAAACCATAGTTTGCCGAGGGTAGCCTTTAAAACCGGTTATGAAAATTTTGAAGGCCTATTTTATTACGGTTCTCGGACGTCTCCGGGCTATGTAAATGCGGACGTAGCCTTTTAATTCGGGCATAGCCCAGTGAGCTTACTTTCCTAAGTTATCCAGGCTTGCCTAAGATAACAGTCCCCGAGTGGGTATGGCCGTGGCCTTTAAAATTCGGGGGCTACCTAAGAGGTCTTATGCCCCCAAAGCTCAATAGTTCGATTTGTTCGAGTTTATTTATCGGACGACAGTCCCCGAATGTGGGAGTGATCATCCGAACTATGGTTGTAATTGGCCCTAGAGCTCGTTTCTATAAGAGATCGAAAGTACGAAATTGCAAAGTAAATTTTTTTTCTATGGAATAAGATAATTGCAAGGAAAATACTTCTCTTTATTCTTTGTGAAAAATGGTTACACATGCGTACATGTTTTATGCCAGGGCTCGAGCAACCTATGTGGGCACAATTCGTTTGACCGTTTGGACCTTACAACAAATCTCACATATCAAAACCCTGCTATTATGAAGTAATTTCCTCGCAAAAAGTTGACATCCGAGGGCAATGCCCTCCAGTATTCTAGGTTGATTGTAGAGGAACCTCAGATACTGTTAGTGCTGTCTTTGACATCGATTCGTGATCGGCCTCTGATTTTAAGTTAGCAGGATCCACTGTTGCCTCGTTAAAAACCTTGCCGAAAAACCCAATTGGGACAAAAACGGTTCAAGGGAAAAAGAGTGCAACGCCTGCTTTTAGACCTAACTGCTTCCTGCCGCTCCTTGTCGATCACCTGCAAGTGTTAGTCAAAAATTAGATAGAGTTGAAATGAGGTCGTACCATAGCAGTAATATCGTTTAAGATGAGTTACATTCCAATTGTTCGGTAGTTGTTCTCCGCCCATCGTTTCGAGCTTATAGGATCCTCTCCTTGTGATCTCGAGAATCTTGTATGGCCTTTCGCAGTTTGGACCCAATTTCCTTTCGTTTGGATTTTGGGTGTTTAATGTGACCTTCCTCAACACTAAGTCCCCGACATTAAAATATTGAAGCTTGGCCCTTTGATTGTAATAACTTTTGATCCATTGCTTTTGGGCGGCCAATCGAACAAAGGTAGCTTCGCGCCGTTCATCCAATAGCTCCAGGCTTGTATTCATGGCCTCGTCATTCGATTCCTTCGTTGCATATCGGAATTTGATACTCGGCTCCCCGACTTCGACTGGTATTAAAGCTTTGGCGCCATAAACCAATGAGAACTGGGTGTCCCCTGTACTGGCTTCGAAGTTGTGCGATACGCCCAAAGAACTTCAGGCAGGATCTCTCTCCATTTCCCTTTGGCGTCAGTCAACCTTTTCTTGAAATTTTTGATTATGGTTTTGTTGGTTGATTCGGCTTGTCCATTCCCACTAGGGTGATAAGGTGTTGATAAGATCCTTTTGCTCTTATGGTCTTCGAGAAATTTGGCCACTTTGCTGCCGATAAACTGTTTTCCGTTATGCAATTTCAGATGGTATTCCAAATAGACATATGATGTGGTCCCAAATGAAGTCGATGACTTCCTTCTCCCTGATCTTCTGGTATGCCTGTGCTTCAACCCACTTAGAGAAATAGTTAGTCATAAACAAAACAAATTGAGCTTTAGCTGGTGCCGACTGAAGTGGGCTGATGATGTCCATCCCCAACTTCATGAGCGGCCACGGAGATAAAACAGAATGCAGCAGCACCCTGGGTTGATGAATCCATCGAAGCATGTCTTTGGAACTTATCACATTTTTGCACAAACTCCTTTGCATCTTTTTCCATATCGACCTGGTAATAGCCGGCTTTGATTACCTTTCGAACCAATGATCCGGCACCTGAGTGGTTCCCGGATGTGCCTTTGTGGACTTCGCTCAAAACGTACTCGGTATCCCCCGGTCCCAAACATGTTGCTAGCGGACCGTGGAACATCCTCCTGAGCAAGGTTCCGTCCTCGGACAAGCTAAATTAGGCAGCCTTTATGCGCAGGGCCCTCGATTTCATTGGATATGAGGGAAGTTTTCCGGTCTTCAAATACTCTATGTTTTTATTTCTCCAATCCCAAGTCAAGCTCGTGGAGTTTATTTCGGCGTGACCTTCTTCTGCTACCGACCTCATGAGCTGTACAACCGCCCCCGAGTTGAGCTCGTCGTCTTCGACCGATGATCCTGAGTTCGCGAGGGCGTCAGCCTCACTATTCGAGGCACGTGCTGCAAGGTCCACTCTTTGATCCGATGTAATGTTACCTGTAACTTGTCCAGGTATCTTTGCATTCGTTCTTCTCTCACTTCGAACGTTCCGTTAACTTTGTTCAATACAAGGAGGGAGTCACACTTAGCTTTGATCACCTCCGCCCCCAAGCCTTTGGCCAGTTCGAGTCCTGCAATCATGGCCTCATATTCGGCCTCATTGTTAGTCAATTTTACAGTTCTAATACATTGTCTAACTATATTGCATGTGGGCAGCTTCGGTACGATGCTAAGCCCGGACCCTTTTACGTTCGAGGCACCGTCCGTAAAGAGGGTCAAATTCCCAAATATGTTCCCCAGTTTATCAACAACTCTCTTTCGACTTCGGGCATTAGGGCCAGCGTAAAGTCAGCCACGAAATCTGCCAAAATTTGAGATTTGATGGTTGTTTAGGGTTGATATTCGATATCGTACCCGCTGATTTCTACGGTCCATTTGGCCAGTCATCCCGAGAATTCGGGTTTATGCATTATATTTTGTAAATGGTAGGTTGTCACAACACATATAGGATGGCACTAAAAATATAATTTCAGTTTCCTAGAGGCACTTAGCAAGGCAAATGCCAACTTTTCTAGGTTAGGATATCTAGTTTCGGCCTCACCTAAGGTCTTACTAACATAATAAATATGAAATTGAGTACCTTGTTCTTCTCGGACTAGGACTCCACTTACCGCTACTTCTGATACCGCTAGGTACAAGTACAGTCGTTCGTCCGCCCTCGGCGTGTGAAGAAATGGTTGGCTCGATAAGTATTGCTTAAGTTCCTCTAAAGCCCGTTGGCATTCTGGGGTCTATGTGAAGATGTTTCTCTTTTTCAGCAACGAGAAAAATTGATGAATTTTATCGAAAGACCTCGAGATGAATCGCCCTAGGGCTGCAAGCGCCCAGTTAGCCTTTCTACAGCCTTCAGATTATCCACTACCGTGATATCCTCGATAGCTTTAATCTTGTCGGGGTTGATCTCGTTCCCTCGATTGGATACCATGAATCTGAGAAAATTTATCGGACCCGACTCCGGATGCACATTTTTTTGGATTCAGCTTCATGTTGTACTTCTTCAATATACTGAAGGTTTCCTACAAATGCTTTAAATGGTCCTCTGCTCGCATGGACTTAACTAACATATCGTCAATATAAACTTCCATGGTTTTTCCTATTAATTCTTCGAACATTCGGTTTACTAGTCGTTGGTATGTGGCACCGATTTTAATCTGAATGGCATTACGTTATAGCAGTATGTGCCATACTTAGTGATGAAAGAGGTTTTTCTTGGTCGCCCGAGTTCATCCGTATTTGGTTGTACCCGGAATAGGCATCGAGAAAATTGAGAGTCTCGTGGCCGGCCGTGGCATCGATCATACGATCATGTTAGGCAAAGGGAAAGAATCCTTGGGGCATGCTTTATTTAGATCCTTATAATCTACACACATTCCTAGTTTGTTCCTTTCCTTAGGAACCACTACTACGTTTGCTAACTATTTTGGGTATTTGACCTCCCGGATGAACCCCATTTTAAGGGGCTTAGTTACCTCGTCCTTGATGAAGGTATGCTTGATCTCGACAGATTCTTACTCGACAGATTCTTATGAGTAACACCAACCCTTTCAATCAACAATCCAGATAAATTAATTAGTCGTTTTAAGCCAAGAACGCAACACGATTGTTAGCTAACCCGTGACCCTGGAATATCATCTCCTATTGATTGTTATCCGAAATTGCTTTAAGTGTTGTGGTTAATTTCTAGTTATTTTGTTGCTTGATAGTTCTAGGTAGTAAATTAGTCACCTATATATTTTGTGGGAAATCTCTTGAATCGAAAAGTGGTTTGAGTTTGAATCAGTCAAAAGTTAATCATAAGTATACTCTACTCACTACTCTATTACTTGACGACCACGTGTACTTGCGTGAGTGTTTTTGGTCGCAACAAGTTTTTGGCGCCGTTGCCGGGGACTTAAAAATTAGCTAATTCACTGAGTTAAGCTTTTATTAGTTCAAGTTTTAATTTTTAGTTTGCCTTGTTTGTGTTAATGCAGGCTCTTCTCTTGAATGCGGACGAGTAGGAGCGCATACAACCTCCTTCCTCTTGAACCTGAAATTGAACGAACACTTCATAGAGTCAGGAAGGAAATTGAAGCTAGAACTAGAATATAAAGAGAGTTGTACATCGTAGTTCAACCACAACCAATAGAGATGGCCGGTAATGAAGAGAGTGCGGTGATAGAAGCCCTAAGGCCCAATCTTGCTAATATGATGCAGGCTATTGTGAAGCCTGATATCACAGGGCATTTTGAACTCAAACAGTACATGGTACAACTGATTTAGTACACTGGGAAATATGTGGGTCTATCTCATGAAGGCCCGCAGAGGCACATTCAGAATTTTTTGGAAATTACGGACACTTACAATTATCCGAACGTTTCCAAGGATTATGTCAGGCTGACACTATTTCCCTTTTCACTGCTTGGGGAAGCTAAGGAATGGTTGCAAAAGGAGCCTGTGAACTCAATCCATACTTGGGATGATCTAGCAAGGAAATTCTTAATCAAGTTTTTCCCCACTAAGAAGGCAAAGTCGTCGAGGAGTCAGATTCTTGGGTTCCAACAACGGGATGGAGAGACACTTCGTCAATCTTGGGAAAGATCCAAGAAGCTACTCAGAGACTGCCCACATCATTGTCAGACTAATGAGGTGTTGGGTCACACTTTTGTTGATGGGCTAGATGAGGCATCAAAGATGAATCTTGATTCAGCTTGTGGGGGTAGTTGCATGGCGAGGCCGTATAGTGAAATCCAACTCTTGCTAAATAACTTCACTGCTAATGATCATAATTGGCAAGGAGATGGGGACTCACGAAGAGCAATTAAACAGAAAGCAGGCGGGGTGACTGAGCTTGATGACTTCTCAACCATGAGAGCCGATATAGCAAAATTGGCAAATCAGATGAATAGGATGATAATGCAACAAACACAAAAGATGCAACATGTACAACAGATGTCTATTTGCTGCGAACTATGTGGTGACAGTCATACGAGTGACATGTGCCCCACAAATCATGAATTTATATACTATGTGAGGCAACAGAGTAGAGGTCCGATGAATCAGCATGCACAATATGGGAACACTTACAATCCAAATTGGAAGAATCATCATAACTTCTCATTGGGTGGAAACCAACTGACTCAGAATCATTATAGGCCCCAAGGAAATTTCAATCAACCTTAGAAGCCACCCCAACAAATAGAAGAGAGTACAAATCACTTGTTGAAGAAGTTGTTGCTTGACAATCAATAGCTCAGGACCGATTTCAGAAATCTTAGGCAAATGGGGCAATTAGCAGCAAATCAAAATACTAGACTTGCAGGAGCTCTTCCTAGTGATATAGAGAAGAACCCTCAAGTTAATGTAGTTACACTCAGAAATGGGAGGGAACTAGAGGAAGTGCCAAAGAAGAGAAAGGACAAGCCTATACCTGAGGAGGAGTTGATTCCTAAAGCAACACACGAGTCAAAGAAAGATGAAGCAAGTTCAGAACCAGTGGAGGCTGCAAGGCCACCACCGCCTTTCCCCCAGAGATAGCAGAAAAAGAATGATGATCGCATGTTCAACAAATTTATCTCTATGTTGATCCAGGTTCAACTGAATATTCCATTAGTGGATGTACTTCGTGAAATTCCAAAGTATGCTAAGTACATAAAAGATATAGTGGATCACAAGAGGAGATTGACTGAATTCAAGACAGTTGCACTTACTGAGGAGTGCACTTCAAGGGTCCAAAACAAGCTTCATCAAAAGCTTAAGGATCTTGGCAGATTCACCATCCCTGTGCGAATGGGTAATATTAATGTGGGTCGATCTCTTTGTGATTTGGGGGCGAGCATAAATCTGATGCCCTTGTCCTTGTTCAAGCAATTGGGTCTGGGAGCTCCAAGACCAACCACTGTGATGTTGTAGCTAGTTGATAGGTCCATAGCATACCCTATGGGAGTGATTGAAGATGTGTTGCTGCAAATTGGGAAATTCATCTTGCCTGCGGACTTCATTATCCTCTCTTGGCTACTGGTGATGCAATTACTAAAGTGAGAGAGGGAAAAATGATTTTGAGGGTGGATAACGAGGAAGCAGTCTTTAATGTCTACAAGGAAATCCAACTTCCCCGCCACTATGCGGAGCTCTCAATGATATCTGTAGTGGAGGTGGATGAGCAACTTCTTGACACGAGTGTATATCTAGACGATTCTCTAGAGAAAGAAATCATGTTGTTCGATAGCTTGGAGATTGATGATGAGGTTAAGGAGATGATGCATCATGTGCTTACATGCAGGGAATACACCCCTTTGAGCCCCTAAATAGGCCAAGTGGGCCTCCTCCAAAGCCGTCGATTGAAGAAGCTCCAAAATTGGAGCTTAAACCCCTGTCTCCTCACCTTCAATATGCTTATTTGGGTGGTTCTGACACTTTACCTATTATTGTTTCTTCTGACTTGTCTAAATTGCAGGAAGAAAAGCTGTTGACAGTGCTACGTGAGCACACGCGAGCAATTGGGTGGATAATGTCTGACATTAAAGGCATTAGTCCAGCTTTCTGCATGCATAAAATCCTCATGGAGGACAAACACAAGCCAAGTTTAGAGCAACAATGCCCACTAAATCCAATCATGAAAGAGGTGGTTCGAAAAGAAGTGATTAAGTGGCTTGATGCAGGTATTGTATTTCCAAACTCTGATAGCAAATGGGTAAGTCCCGTCCAATGTGTGCCTAAGAAAGGGAGGATGACCGTAGCGGTCAATAAAAATAATGGCTTGATTCCCAAAAGAACTGTCACTAGGTGGAGAATTTGCATAGATTATAGAAAATTGAACAATGCCACCCGAAAGGACCACTTTCCCCTCCCCTTTATTGACCAAATGCTTGATAGATTAGCTGGCTAGGAATGCTACTATTTCCTAGATGGTTATTCGGGGTATAATCAGATTGCTATAGCCCCAGAGGACCAAGAGAAAATCATATTTACGTGTCCCTATGGCACGTATGCGTTCTAGAGAATGCCCTTTGGTCTCTATAATGCACCTGCGACTTTTCAAAGGTATATGATGGCTATTTTTATTGACATGGCTGAAAGATTTGTAGAAGTGTTCATGGATGATTTTTCTGTTTTTGGGTGCTCTTTTGATAATTGTTAAATGAACCTTGATAAAGTGCTTGCTAGGTGAGAAGAGACAAACTTGGTACTAAATTGCGAAAGGTGCAATTTTATGGTAAGTGACGGTATAGTCCTGGGGAACAAGGTGTCCAAAAATGGTTTGTAGGTGGACAAACCAAAGGTGGAAGCGATTGAAAAGTTGCCCGACATCCGTCAAAGGCATTCGCGGTTTCTTGGGCAATGCAGGTTTTTATCGTAGTTTCAATAAAGATTTCTCGAAAATTTCTTCTCCTTTGTGCAGGCTTCTTGAGAAAGATGTCCCCTTCAAGTTTGATGATGTCTGTCTGAAAGCATTTGAGGAGCTGAAGGGAAGGTTGGTGACTGCACCAATTATCATTGCCCCGGAATGGGCGCAACCATTTGAGTTGATATGCGATGCGAGTACATAACAATCGGAGCTGTTTTGGGCAAAGGAGAAATAAAATCTTACACTCCATTTATTATGCGAGCAAAACGCTGAATCCAGCCCAGATGAATTACACTGTTGCTGAAAAAGAGTTGCTTGCAGTGGTGCAGGCGTTTGAAAAGTTCAGATCCTATCTAGTGGGAACCAAAGTCATCGTTTACACAGATCATTCGGCTATCATATACTTGTTTGAAAAGAAAGATGCCAAACCGAGACTGATTCGTTGGGTCCTGCTCTTGCAAGAATTTGACTTAGAGATCTGAGATCAAAAAGGGACAGAGAATCAAGTGGCTGATCACTTGTCTAGATTAGAAATTCGGAGCCATGTAGCTGAAGGAGGATCAATCAAAGAAACATTTCCTGATGAGCAGTTATTAGCAATCACCTCAAGTGAAGCCCATGGTATGCAGATTATGTGAATTTGATTGCAAGCGGGGTGACACCACCAGAATTGACACCCGATAATAGAAGAAGGTTCCTACATGATGTGAGGCTCTACATGTGGGATGAGCCATTCCTATATCGGCAGTGCGCAGATCAGTGGGTACGAAGGTGTGTCTCTGAGGAAGAGATGAATCCAATACTGCATGACTGTCATGCTTTTCCATACGGAGGTCATCACGGTGGGGATAGAACCGCCCAAAAAGTGCTACAATCAGGTTTTATTAGCCAAAATTATTTAAGGATGCACATGCCTTTGTTAAAATATGTGACAGGTGTCAAAGAACCAGAACAATCACGAAGAAGCACGAGATGCCTTTGCAAAACATTCTGGTAGTAGAGCTTTTTAATGTTTGGGGGATTGATTTCATGGGACCTTTCCCATACTCTAATGGGCACATGTACATCTTGGTGGCGGTCGACTATGTTTCTAAGTGGGTGGAGGACATTGCTCTTCTTACTGATGACGCAAAGGTAGTGGTAAACTTAGTAAAGAAGCACGTCTTCACATGCTTTGGGACTCCAAGAGTGTTGATAAGTGATAGAGGAACTCACCTCTGTAACAAACTGCTGAATAATGTTCTTGCAAAGTATGGAGTTAAGCACAAGGTTTCCACTGCCTATCACCCCCAAACGAGTGGTCAAGTGGAAGTTTCAAACAGAGAGGAAAAGTAGATTTGGAGAAAACAGTAAGTGGAAATAGAAAGGACTGGTCCGGGAAGCTGGACGGCGCATTATGGGCATATCGAACTGCATACAAGAATCCCATAGGTACTTTTCCTTATAAGTTAGTTTATGGAAAGGCGTGCCATTTGCCCGTCGAGCTTGAACACAAAGCCTATCGGGCAATCAAAAGCTGAATATGGATATTGACTTAGGTGGTGAGATGATGTTGCTGCAACTCAACGAGCTTGATGAGTTTCAATTGCACGCATATGAAAATGCCAAATTATATAAAGAAAAGACGAAGAAGTGGCGTGACAAGCACATCCAACATCGAGAGTTTGAGCCAGGTCAAGAAGTTCTCTTGTTTAATTCAAGGTTGAAGCTTTCCCCGGAAAGCTTAAGTCTCGTTGGGCAGGTCCATTCATTGTGGTAAGTGTGAGGCCTCATGGAGCGGTGGAACTGCGTGATTCGAGCTCAAGTGGTACCTTCTTGGTAAATGGCCAGAGAATAAACATTATTGGGGTGGTGACATTGCACGTCACAAGACCTCAGTGGACTTGGCCGATGCTTAAAAACGTGTTGAGTCGTTCCGCGACGTTAAATCAGACGCTCGTTGGGAGGCAGCCCAATTTTTACTGCTTTCGTAGCTTAGTTTTTTTATTTTCTTCTAGTTAGAGACTTAGAGTAGGCTAATTTTTTGTTTTCTTTGTACTTGCAAAAATCTTAGGTGGGAATGGTGTGGGGTGAGTGTAGCGTATGTATTGAGTGCTCGGGTAGTCGGGATTTTATCAATAAAAAAATTGTGAAACGAGCGCCCAGGAAAGCGCCCCACGCTGCCTGGGGTGCACTTTCCAGTGTTGCTCAAATCCCCTATGCCAGCCCAGCGTGGGGCGCTGGGCTGGGGGGTCAGGTAAGCACTTTTTTTTTTCATTTTCTTTGTCTAATTAAACGACCCAACCCATATAACCCAACCCAATTACCCATATACACACATAACCTTACCCATACCCAATTACCCAAACATTTTCCCCACTTAAATTAAAACAACAAAAATCCAAAACCTCTTTCTCTCTCACCGCTGCTCTCTCCCCTTCCCTCTTAAATTCTTCAACTTTTCTTGCTCACTTTCATCTCAAGACTCAAAGGTATGTTCTTCTTGTTTTCTCTTCTCTTGTATTTTGAAATTTCTTAGTGTATTGTTAGCTCTCCTTCTCCAACAAACCCCAATTCCCCAGGTCTCTTAAACATGCTTTGTTGTTATGGTGAGTGGTCTTAATATGCACGAAATTGGATGCAAAAATTGGTTGTGAATTTGTGTTTGAAGTAGTAAACTATAATTCTCTCTACTTCATGTAAATTCGGGAGGGCCACCTTGCTCCACCATTGTTGAAATAAGAGAAGCAAAATTGATGCCCACAAGTTGTTTGCTAAAATGCCTAAGAGAGTAAATTGAACATCGGTGAATTCTGAGTAGCCGAGTGTAGTTATATATGATGTTGGGCGAAGTGTGGGGTGTTTGGGGGCGTTGTATCTTGTTGTAAACTCTTGTAAATGGTTAGTGTACTATATTAGTGTATTAATGTGAACTTTAGCTTTGCTTTCTTGCACCACAATTAAGTTACGTCCATGTTAAACTACTTGAATCGTATGGCATAGGGAAGTCTTGAGTACCTATAGCCTTGTGATGACACATTGGTGCATTTTGAACCAATATTATGGGTCGATTATGCATAGCCTTCAGTTTTAAGTGTGGGGTCATCTTGCCTTTCACGATGACCTTAGGTGAAAGTTCTTGATTCATTCTCATATTCATGTTTATCGTGTGTAGGTTGCTATGGATCGTGACAGTGCTGCCAAAGGAAAAGGGGTGGGGAAGTCCTCCACTACTGCTCCCCCTCCAAAGAAACACAAGCAATGCGAGAGTTCTTCCCAGCAAGCTAAGGGAAAGCAAGTTGCTAGCGAGTCGACGAGGCCACCACGGCCTCGGGTGGAACTGGTTCGAGATGACGCCATCAAATGGCATGATACTTTTGTTCCATAAGGGAGATATGTCTCCGAAATGGGGATTAATGTAAAGGCCTTAGAATGGAATTTCGCAGATGTACTTGCCAGATTGGAAGAAAAGAAGATGGATAAGCTCCTCGAATGTCCGGGCCCTGCAAATCTAAGCATGGTACAAGAGTTGTATGCCAACTGGAACGAGATAAAGGACAAGTCATGGGTCAGAGGAAAGGAAATTCCAATGGATAGGGAAGCCTTATGTCGCTTTTTGGGAGTTGATAGCCCTAATCCATGAAGGCTACGAAAGTTCGTCAAAAGTCCACGCTATTAGGCAATACGTCACACACTTTGTGGCGTTGATTCTAATGCGAAGTGGACTCGGACTAAGGGAAAGTTTCACCTTGAGATGCTCCGGTTCGGCTTCAACAAGACGGCCAAGGTTTGGCAGAACTTTGTGTAGGCTAGATTAATGCTCGTTGAGCATAACAGCGAGTGCACTCGAGTTCGAGTGTACGTAATCTACTTTCTGATGACCGGGCACCCCATAAATGTGGGTGAGATCATGGTTGGGGAGATGGCACGCACCCGCTTTGGAGGGAGGATCGAAAGGTTCTTCTTTGGAAACATCCTGACGCAGTACATGCTATCTCGTGGGGTACCGGAGTACCCTAGCTATGATGAGGTAGTGGAGGCACCCAAGGCATTGATAGACATCACATCTTTGCTAGAGTCCACATCAAAGCTTACCTAGACTACTAGGAATGGGAGGGACGAAAATTTTAATAGGTATCTTTATAATTCCCTCAATGTTATAATGAGCAAGCTAGGGGTGTCAGATGAAGAGCGCACACAATTGCGAAGTGATCTCTCCAATTCGTCCAAGGAGATGTTGGTCATAGCACCAGGCAATCCCATTCATCCATCTGAGGATGAAAACACTAACAAGGGATCTGATGATGAGGATGCGGATGATGATGAAGTTACGGGGCCCATGGATTTGGTACCCTTAGGAGATGATGATGAGCCCAGAGCCGCAACTGGTGGGCATTCCAAGGAGGCAGACTCTTACTAGCAGGGAGTTCTTTCTTTCCACCTTACTCTGTTTTGAATTTGTTATGCATCGGGACTATGCATTGTTTAAGTGTGGGGTGGGGGAATACTTCTTGACTTGAAATTGTATCAAATAATTTTTTTTAGTGTTATTGTTTTGTTTTGTTTACCTTTTTAGCTTAGTTTAGAACTAACATAGTCTAATTAGCTAGACTACATAATAATTAAAAAAAATTAGAAAAAGCTCGGACTTTTCCCGACGATGGATATGCTGGAAAATTTTCTTGAGGGATTAAAGTCCGATTAAAAATACCGAAAAGATTTTCTTTTGTTTTTAGGATAGTTAGGTAGTATTCCTTGGTTTTTATTTGGACGCCGGCCCTTTTTCAAGGGTGTAGCTCAAACCGAGTGTTTTGTTTTGTTATTTTTTTAGGAGTAGGATAAGGGAGAAAACTGAGGTGCTGTGAGGTACATGTTGACATGTTTGGTGTTGGCAACTTAAGTTATGGCATGCGCTCTGTCTTCCTGAATATTTGATTTGAATTTTAGTACCCAAGTAAATTAAGTAGCCTACTCTTTGACGCCTTTTTCTCAGTTGGTTGACTTGTATGCCACCTAGTGCATTAGTGCTTAAATATTCTCAACTTGCTATGCTTGCTTGACTTGAGAGTCGACACATAATCGTCTTGAGTGAGTCAAGTGCCATGTGTGTGTAAGGATTATTATATTTTGTGCTATCTTGCGTAGTCTAGAACTTGCCCTGTGTGTTAACCAACACGAAATCATTAAGTTGTGCTAGTCTAGGAGATGACGTAGGCGCTTCTTGTTTGACCATAAAGGTGCTTGTCACTCATAAATAAAATTTTCCCGTTTCTAGCCCCTTTGAGCCTGTAGACCGTTTATTTGACACCCACATTACAAGTCGTACTCCTATTTTATTATTAATTCGAGATTGTTGAACCTTTACCTCCTAAGGCACTTAGTCGCTAAAAGAAGTAAGGTGAGAGATTGGGGAGTAGCTTTTGAGTGGAACCATGGAAAGGCCCTTAAGGTGCACTAAAATTGTGAAAGAAGGTCACTAGCCTATGAAGTTCAATGTATGGAGTGTGTGGAGAAAAAGAAGAAAAAGAAAAAAAAAAAGAGGGAAAATGTTGCAAGAATAAGAAAACAAGAGTTCAAATAATGTAGAAAGACACACACCTCCTAATCCTTCTAACTCGTGCTAGTGAAACCATTGAGGTGCTTAATTGAAAAGATGACTATGTTATATATGGTGTATGATAAGTGAATGGGTTGAAAAGAAAATGTGCTCAATTTGTGAGTATAGTGTATTAAAGTGCTTAGGAAGGTTAGTCACTATTCCTAAATATATCCTACCCGTCCCTTAGCCTACATTACAACCTTAAACTCCTAATTGATCTTAGATTTTTCTAGCTTAGATTAGTAGAGATGTACACTACGGGCAAGATTATGGTACGACCACCGGATGCACATGAATTCTTTATGTGAGTGAATGAATTTTGTTCAATTGTGTGATGTCCTTAATTTATGTTCAATGTCATATTTGAACGTATGGAGTACTTCTATATTCACTCTTGGTTGTGGTGAGGGCAATTGGTCTCATGACAGATTGGTGATGTTGTACACTTCTTTATGTTGGGTGAGTGTGTGAGTTGAGGATGCTTAGTGATAACGAGTCGTCTCTTAAGGTAAGGTGGTTGTGGAGAGGTTGCTTGAGTTGGTTGAATAACATTAAGTATACTTGGGCTAGTTTAAAAACGGGAAGAATGTGAAATTCGTGTGGTTATGCTTAATTGTCGATGTCGATCATAGTCAAAAGGTAGGGTGTTTGATTGAACTAATTGTGAAGTGCTCTTTCATAGTGATAGGTACGTTTTGGGGTGTTAATATAGTTCCATTGCTCGAAGACGAGCAAGAGACTAAGTGTGGGGTGTTGATAATTGGCTTAATGTATGTATATTTGGATGTATATTGCCTCACATTTTGCTCATGTCTCGAAGATTTGAGATGTATAATATGATGATTTGTGCTAATTTATGGTATTTCTATGTGTAGGAATCATTCGGATGCAATTTGGGATGAAATGACGCGAAATTGGGAAGAAAAGGCGAAAGTGAAATTTGAGGGCCACAGGCAGCGTGGGGGCGGCCTGTGCCCACTTTACAGAATGGCTAGGAAGTTGAGCGCCAGGTCCAGCGCCCCACGCCCTGGACGCTCAAAGCGTGAAGTTTTCCTGTTTCGACTAGGACTCAGTTATTTCGACCCCATGACGCCCCCAACTCATATAAAAGTCAACCTAAACCAATTTTGAAGGGGAGGACGTGACTTTGAGAGAGAAACAAAAATACGAAACACTCAGGAGCACGAATTTGATCAATTCTTCCATTCTTCCCCTAGTATTCATTGATGTTATGTCTAAAAGCATTATTTTTGATGATTGTATGAACATGAGTGGCTAAGAACCCTATTGTTCTGGGGTCATGGGTGCTACATGAATGTTAATGTTTGAAGTTTAAATTGACGAATTTGGTTTTATCATATTGGGTTGATTATTTAATTTTATTTTTAATTATTTTGTTGAGTAGCTAACAGCGAAATACTATCTACGAATCTAGAGTTGAACTTGAAAGTGAGAACTCTACATTGCATATAGAAATATATAGGGCAGGTTCTTGAACCCGGCCATCAGGGAACGGATTCGCAATTAGGATAGAAATATACCTAATTGCCTTGCTTGGTTGAAATACAGGATGTGTAAATGCATTCTTGTTAACCTTAATTCCATGGACATATAGGCACTAAGTTAGCTTGAATAGGCGAGTAATAACTCGACAGATTCTTATGAGTAACATCAACCCTGTCAATCAACAATCCAGATAAATTAATTAGTCGTTTTAAGCCAAGAACGCAACATGATTGTTAGCTAACCCGTGACCCTGGAATATCATCTCCTATTACTTGTTATCCGAAATTGCTTTAAGTGTTGTGGTTAATTTCTAGTTATTTTGTTGCTTGATAGTTTTAGGTAGTAAATTAGTCACTTATATATTTTGTGGGAAATCTCTTGAATCGATAAGTGGTTTGAGTCTGAATCAGTCAAAAGTTAATCATAAGTCTTCGTGGGAACAATACTCTACTCACTACTCTATTACTTGACAACCACGTATACTTGCGTGAGTGTTTTTGGTCGCAACTGCTGCATCAACATTAAAGTTATACTCTGACATTCGTGGTGCCTCCTTGGGTCCCATAGATCTATCGAAGCCGTTCTTGCTCATGAGTCCCCGTGAGCTTGAACCTCGATCATTTCTTCTTTCATTTCGTGCAGAGTTTCGCCCAGATCTGATGTTCCTACCGTCTCCATTATATGGTTGATATCGATCTCCATTCGACCTTGGTTCCCGGCCAATATCCCTCTTGATTCTATTGACGGGTCTGATAGGATAAACGAACGCAGAAGCAGCCCCCAGTTGATCATCCTCGACTCTGATCTTCGACTGATACCGATTATGCACATCGGCCCAAGTGACAGCTGGGTATTTGATCAAATTTTGCTTCAACTACTGTGAATCCATTGAACTTTGAACGTTGAGACCTTGAGTGAAAGCTTGAACAGCCAAATCGCCGGCGACCGGTGGCAAGTCCATCCGTTCCATTTGGAATCGGGACACAAATTCCTTGAGCATGTCATTGTCCTTCTGTCTTACCTTGAAAAGGTCCGATTTTCTAGTACCTTGATGGCCCCGACGTGTGCCTTTACAAAAGAATCTGCAAGCTTAGCAAACGAGTCAATATAATTAGGCGGTAAATTATGGTACCATATCATAGCACCCTTTGACAGAGTCTCCCCGAATTTCTTCATCAAGACGGATTCGATCTCATCATCTTCCAAGTCATTTCCTTTGATTGCACACATGTAGGAGGTGTCATGTTCGTTTGGACCAGTCGTCCCATTATACTTAGGAATCTTGAGCATGCGGAACTTCTTGGGGATTGGTTTCGGAGCCGCACTCGGGGGAAAAGGTTTTTCTACGAACTTTTTGGAATCCAGTCCTTTCAATATTGGTGGTTCCCCCGGGATTTGGTCGACCCTGGAGTTATAGGTTTCCACCTTCTTTTTGTTTTCCTCGATCTTCTTTTCCCCGGTCTCGATTCCCTTTGTCAGTTCTTCAAGCATCTTCATGATAGCAGGATTGGTCTCCGATTCCTTCTCGTTCGATTTCCTCGAAACCGATTCGACCCTGTTTTGGGATGGCTCGAGTTCGACCCTGCTCGGTGTGTGGTTCTAGTTTTGGAGCTTGGCTATTGCTGCATGTTGAGCCTGCAACATTTCGAAGATCACTCGCAGGCTGATCCCGCCATCTTCACCATGTGCGCTCTGAGTAGCTGATCGGGCATCCTCCCGGACGTTGCCTTCGGGATCGACGGCTAATTTCCATTGATGGCTACATGTGAACTGACGTCGATAGGATTTACAGCCGAAATTCCATCGAGGCCAACAGGGGGTACAATATTCCTGGTTCTATGTTCTCATTTTCGTCGTGGTGGCCGAGATCATTGTCAATGTGTTGAGGTGCTAACTGAAAGTTTGACATTTTTAATCCTGTAATCAAAGATACTTCAAAGAATAAGTGTAAAATAGTGTGTGTTATAAAAGTTTGTACCAGGTAACCACTATTATCCTTAGCCCCACGGTGGACGCTAAATTGTTTATCCTAAAATCGGATAACATTTGAATTTATACGCGATTTTAAGGATACGTTATATAACTTGGTACAAATTGAGGAGAATAAATTCAGTATTGAAATAGACGGTAAAAGAATAAATGTAGACCATACGAACTAAACAGCCTTGACCCTCGAGTTCAGTCACCACTGAACCAAATATGTTTCACTTGCTTATGAACAGAATAACAAGATAATGAAAGCTAGAAAATGACAGTATATTGCTTAGTATTGCGTGAATATGATATGTTTACAGATGATCAGACCCCTCTTTTATAGTAGGGGAGTCCTACTATAGGTACAATTCTATATGAGGTAAGAAATCCCATGATTGGCTAATTAATCGGCCTCTTCTTGATACGTGCCGGGATTTGCGCTGTGATTCTCGCCCGGTTGCGGATATTTTGGCTTTCCGTTATTCGGCTCAGTAAGCTTCCTTCGATCTCTATCTTGTTCGGTCTCGATCTTGATCGTCCTCAGGGACACGAGCTCAGTAACCTGACTTTGCATCATGATTCGATATAATACGAAGCTAAACCTTGGCTTATCGCGTTCCAGTCTCGATCAGTCATACAAAAAGGGCAAGCCCGATTTTGACCGTATACAATTTTGTTCATAAAAATGAGATTTTTTTCTGTATAAGAATGTTTTGAAAAACAAATTTTGAAAATCTGAGAAGCAAATAAGAACGATGAGTAGAACGAAAACGGAACTACTTAAAATAATACTTGGACGACAATTTATGCATTAACTAACCTATTTGGTTTATTGTGTTAAAAGGGAAGCCCGATGCCGCTATGCGCGGGATTTGGGGAAGGAACGAACCGCAAGAGTTTATTGTACTGGATCTTACCTTGTATTTTAACAAGAGACTATTTCCACGGCTCGAACCCGTGGATATTGTGTTATGGATGAAAAATACGCAAATATTAGAACATCTAGGGGATATCTTCCTAGTATGAGGAGAAGGGAAGTTCTGAAATTTTTTAGGGTCGTTACACAAATAGTCGATTGGAATTAACGTTTACTTTTTTATCTATTATAATTGTCTCCTAGCTAGTCTTAATGGGATTCTTTTATAATGAGAAAGTTTGTCTTGATCTCTTCCTTATTTGCAACTTCCATTAGTATCACCTGGCTGAATAAGGTGATTATTAAAACTAGTGGATTCTTATTCATACCGAAGTCTGGCTTGTATTTGCACAAAATGTATTTGATTTTGACGATTATATCTTCTTAACTATGTACACCTTACTTAGTTAATAATTAAAGGAATTAATATGAGTGATCAGTTCTCATTCATGCTCAAGTCTGATTTTGACATCGTCTAATATCCGAGAGAGATATATTTGATTTTGATTATTTGTCATTTGAAAGACAATAAAGCACTATTGTCACAGAACCTTAAATTCAACGACCTTATGTCCACTGCTTCTCGAGTTGGCTCATCTCTCTTTCCTTATTGATTATTGCAAAAAAAAAAATGTAGAAAAAATGTCTCGTACATATGTTGGTTCTGAAAATTTATACGTCTTTCTTAGAGACGGGACCAAAATTTAAATTTAATAGATTCAATTTTTATATTTTTATTATCGAACCATTGTACTTTTCAAATTGCGAACTCAAATTTAATATTTATTACAGTATTAATAATCTTCTACATTCTAATAAGAGGGAGTTAGCAGGCAACTCGACGACATGTCTGCTTGGGCTTCTAAGGGGTATTTGGTCATTTCAGTTAAAATGGAGCTATATGATTGGTTGATAGAGAATCCTACCGTAGGCACCTTTAAAAATTTTGAGCGCTTTGATAAGTTTAGCCCTCTGCTTATATCATCAGCCATCACCACATACTTTCTTTGTACAACCACACATGACCACACATCCCACCTCATCTCCAAAGAGACGACAAAACTCAGATTTTAACAAAATCAGTTTGCTAAATTCAATAAAATATTTGCAATAGATAATGCTTTCCGCTTTCAGGAATAAATAAGCTCATTTGATCATTAATGAATTAGTTTGGGATTATGTTAAAACTATGATGAATAAACCTTAAATTATTTTCAATTTCATGTAATTGTTATCGTCAATACTAATAAAGAAAATGTGATTTCGATCAATTTTGTTCCTGTAACAGAGAAAATAACTATGCACTATTATACTAATCTCTTTCTCAATAAATTTAGTGGGTGTTTGGACATAAGAATTATAAAATTCCGGAAAAAGGTGAAAAACAATTTCAAGTGAAAATGATATTTGAAAATTAAAGTTGTGTTTGGACATAAATATAGTTTTGGGTTGTTTTTGAATTTTTGTTGAGTGAAATTTTGAAAACAATTCATCTTCAAAATATTATGGTAAAATACTAATTTCGAAAAAAAAGTGACTTTTTTCGGGAAAAAAAAAAACATGGCCAAACGGGCTCTTAGTGTGGTATATTCTCTTTGATTCAAAAGGGACTAATTTAAACTTTTATTAACTTAAAAATACTAGGAAATATAGTTAACTACTAATAAGTATTGATAAGAAGACAATTATATAATACATTCTATCCAATAGGTCAATCACGTAAAATGAGACCAAAAGAGCACTAACAAGATCACTTATTAATTTATCAAGTTCAAATCAGATTTTATTTTAAGGTCTGTTTCATTAATTTTTAGAGCTAATGATAAATTATTGTATTGTTAAATATATTATTTGTAAGTTTCACCACAAGTAAAACAATGTACAAACTTAATACTTTAGAAACTTACACGTTTCATTGTAAGAAAAATAAAAATTATTATTTGAATTATCACTTTTGATGTTGGGTACCCTGTTATGATAAAATACGATAAAATATTCAATAAAGAGAATCTAGAAAAAATCAAATATAGTATATTCAGATTTTGAGAAACATTATTAAAGAGCATAAGATACATTATTACATTTAAAGTTATAGAAGTTTATAGTGTATTTTATTTTTGAGGAACAATTAATCAATTAAGAATTTAATGTTGTAGAAATTATATATATTTACTATAGGTTGGATTTTTTTCCAACTTAGGACATACTAAAAAATGAAGGGAGGAAGAACAAAATTAAATACAAATAAAGGGAGAAATAATTTGAAAAAAGTATTTTAAAAAAAAAAGACGAGAAAGTACATATGTTAATAATTTTGTTGTATAAGATTTGGAGTTTAATACCAAAAATTAGGAATAGTATAATCTAAAACTTTACGTTAGGATAATCGTTATTATCAGCAAAAACGAATTTGTTTCATAACTATTTTTATTGGTGTACGATTAGATATTTAATTACCCATGCATGCTTGCAATATCAAAGTTTGTTGGAAAAGAAAAAATAGGAAAATTTGTTAAGACATAGGGTGTGTTTGGTATAACGGAAAATGTTTCCAAGAAAATATTTTCTTGGAAAACAAGTAGTAATCTTATTCGTTTTTTGATTTTTGGTACGCAAATTAAGGAAAATAACTTCACAAGAGTATTCATAAATAATTTAGATACAATAAACATGAAGCCATAAACTTTAGAACCAACTACCTTTCGAACCCACAAATTTCATTAACTTCTGAATCGCTAAACTTTCGAAACCGCGAACTTTCGAGCCCGTAAACTTTTTAATTTCTAAACCCGTAAACTTCCAAACACATAAACCTCCGAACTCATAACTTTGAAACTTGTAAAATTTTGAACCTTTAAACTAAAGATGAAAAAACTAAAACTAAAAATATATTTTAAAAAAATATTTTTTTGGGGGGTGGGGGTGACGGGGGTGGGGGTGTGTGCAGAAAAACAAAAAAAAATAGAAATTTTAAATTACCAAAATAGAAAGTAAAAAAAAAATTGGGCGGGGGAAGGGGGGGTGTGTGCAGATAAACAAAAAAACATAAATTTGAAATTACAAAAAAGAAAAGTAAAAAAAAAAAAATTGTGCGGGGGGAGGGGGGGGGGGGCGATTGGGGGTGATGTCGGTGTGGGTGGTGCAGAAAAACGAAAAAGTCGAAATTTGAAAATTACAAAAACAAAAATAAAAAAAAATTGTGCGGGATGGGAGTGGGGGCATGTGAGGGTGGGTTTGGCGGGGTGGGTGGTGTAGAAAAAATAAAAGAATAGAAATTTAAAATTACAAAAAAAAAAGGTAAAAAAAAGATAATTTTTTTTGCCGGGGAGTGGGGGGGGGGGGGATAGCAAGTGGGTGATGAGGAAAAAAATTAAAATTTGAAAAAGAATATCGTAGGTGAGGTTGGGTGGGGGGGTGTGGGGTGAATTGGTGAGGGTGGGGAAGGTTGTGAAGGACCTTATCTTGATAAGAAAAAAATTCCTTCAATTGGAGGAAAATAAGTTCATTTTTCAAAATATTTAAGCCAATCAAACATGGAAAAAATTAAAAAATATTCTCCGAAAAATATTTTTTCCTTCGTACCAAATACACCCATAAACTACAAACAAATTACATCTTAGCATAAATTGTTGGGCACGTGCTGGAACGGGCCGAATGCCATCTAGTTGTACATATATATCTCACTTCCTTATAAAAGTTGATGGGTTCAATTTGTTAACCACAATCGCCACTTGGGTCTTTCTTATTGGCTCTTAGAGTCCACTTTTGGACAAGAAATAACTGCTAATTATTGCTTATCGCGTCGGGTCAAAGTAAAAGTCTGCCAACAAATAGACCAAGAAAATTTCTTCCCATTCCACCAAATTTTAACCTTGTACAAATAAAATATTCTCTAACAATATACTCTATTACACGTGTCCTGTATCAGATCATGTCCGTCTAAACTGTCCAGTTAACCTTGGACATTCGTGTACTAGTCTTATTGGTTAATGTAAATAGGAAACAACACGTAAGAGCTTCTCACTTTCTTCTTTTAGAAAAAACATATATTTCCAAATTAGATTCACTTGTAGACTTTAACTGAATATGGTAATTCCATCCACGAACACGTGTCTATTATAGCCGTCCTTAATTCCACGTTGCCGAAAATGTGGACATTTATTTTGCCACGTTGCACTTTGTGGTGTTCTAGCTTATCCTAACTTCATGTTTTTATTTCTTTATTTGTTTTTGTTTTATATAATTATTTTTAATCACGTGACACCTCCTTATTTGTTGAAACTTCAAATTTCCCCTTCTAATTTCAAAAATTGTGCTAACGTCCCATGTGTAACATATTTACATTTGATTTGAGGGGCACTACTTCAAAATGGATTTAACCTCCAATGAAGGGGGGAAAAGGACTAAATATAAATGTCTCATTCTGCCCAATGATATATACGAGAATTTAAAGGAAGTATTATTAGCATATTTTCGTGAATTTTATATTTGGCTATGAGCCTATGATAGTATTAATCATGTCCCAAACTACTACTCATTTATTTTGTATTATTTGTATAAGTAATGTCATCCGATCAAATATATATATTTATATTATCTTTTAGAGACATATTATTTAGATATACATATGTAAGAAAAATTATCAGCAAAGTGATGTTGATAACAGACCTTAGCAACGCCTGATCGAACTTTGTGTGTCTGAACGTGTTTATAATGTCATGTATGTAACGTCGAGGATTACATTGACCATAGAAAAAAATCAGAAATAATTGCTGAAAACATATCATTTCTTTGCTTTTGGAAGTTAAAGTAAATATCTGATTAATTAATTCCCTCCCTTCCTAGTTCTACCCAGAGGCGGCTCAACACTACGTGTGGCCTAAAGCGAAATTTAAAAAGAGGCCTCAAAAGACATTCGAGGTTAAGAAATGGTTTTTCATATCTAATCCTTTGATAATTTCATTAGCTTAAGATTGAATATTTGTCTAAAAGCACTTAAAGAATGGAAGAAGATTCTACAAAACCATAGTTATAAACAAAATTGATTCAAGTTGAAGTGAGTTAGACAAATTAAGAAGTTGAGCCCATCCACCACGCATGAGGTAACAAAAAAGAATAATAAAAAATAGGAAGTAAATTGCAAATTTAATAATCTACAGTTATTAATATAAACTTTAAAACTTGACAACAAATGATTAAAACTAATTTATTTATCACTAATAATAAATACATAATTATCTATATTATATATAATTTGAGTAAATTTGGGGCCTTAAATTTTTGGGGGCCTAAAGCCACTGCTTTAGCGACTTTAGGGTTGAGCCGCCACTGGTTCTACTTCCTGCTAAGGCTTAAGACTGGAAATATTAGATTTTTTACTTGGCATATTCAAAGAGTTTCGAGTTTTGTACGCTAATGAAGATAGATAATAGAAAGTTTTTAGCAAAAAGCTAATAGTTATACTAAGTTAATACACGATTTGTATAATTTAATATTCTATTAGGGAACTTATGTAATTATGACAAACTAGAGGCCTCATTAATGTAAAGCATTCATTTACGAATCAATTTTTCTTTTTCTTTTTCTTTTTCCTTTTCCCTCAGGGATTGAGAGAGGCGGTGGCGGCTTGGGTGCATGAGAGCTATACTATATAAAAGGGCCTCAAGGGATCGCGAAAAGCTATCAGAATTAACATCAAATAGTATTCTTTCAGAACTTTGGAATATTTTCTTTGTTTGTTGACGACAAATTAAAACAGAAACATAATATTCGACCAAATATCAGTTTGTTCTTTATAAACAGCAAAAATGGCAGGGTCATTAGATAGGAAGTCATCTATAGAAAATGAACCTAGAACTCTCAATCTTCATCAAATTCAGTTTGCTAGGGTAATTGCTCTTCCCTTATTCATTTATTCTTCTCCTCTTTTTTTTTTTTTTATTTCTTTAGTAATTTCATATTCTTTTTCTTGCCAGATTTTTCATACTTATTGTGAAACTTGTTTTCATTATCATGGTCAACAAGGCAATTTATTTCCTTGGTTGGTTGGACAAAAAAGTAGGAAAGGAAAAATTTTATGTTCATATTTGTAAACAAGAGGAAATTAAAATAGCTGCGCCTGCACCCGGGGAGGAATTTATTTTACAATTTTCTTTCTTTGTGAAATGAAATTACAAAATGTAAAATAGCTTAACTCAATTATTTTCCACCATAAACGGATTTTGTACACACATGCGGACTCGCAGATCTCATTTTGTTTACAAAATTGATTTACTAATACTAGTTCTTTTTTATAATATTGGACTTCGAACAAAGTCTTAATGGTTCTTGATTTTTGAAGCAGGATGCAGCACTTTACGTTATAAATACAAGAGGTTTAGAAGAAGCTATGAGAATTTTCACAGAGGTAATTTCTCAATTCTCAAGCCTCAACAACTTCTTTTGTTTGGTATTTGTTTTACTATTGATTCCTGAATATTGTTTTATACTGGAATAATCAATGAATGTTGAAAACCGTTTAGCCTAAGATTACTTTGAACGACAAATCAATTGTTGCATATTACTCCTCGTCTCGAATTATTTGTCGTGATTGTTAAAAATAGTTGTCTCAAAATATTTATCATTTTAAAAGTTCGAGATAAAATTAAGTATTTTTTTGGCGATCATACCAGCACTAACGCAACGGATCCCATTATAATTCCGAAGTTAAGCGCGCTTGGACTGGAGTAGTACTAGGATGGCTGACCCCATGGGTCCTCGTGTTGCATCCCTCTTTTTGAAACAGCCTCTTTACTCTTTCGAGGTAGGGGTAAGGTCTCCGTATACCTTACCTTTTCCAGATCCCATTAGTGGAATTTTACGGTGTTGGTGTTGGTCTTGGTGTTCAAGATGGAGATGGCATATAAATAGAGTAAATATTCAACAAAGAGAAGTTATATCTTAAGACGTAAATAAGGATAAATAGTCAGAATTTTTTTTTTAATTAATATTTTTTAAGATCGTGTAAAAAAAAAATACGATAAATAATTTGAGAGCTTTGAGACCGAGGGAGTATTGGTACACATTCTTCGATGTAAAAAAATTCTAGCTGAGGGAGAATCGTCAGAAAAATGATCGAGGGGCTGTGGGTGTTTGGGGGGAGGGGGGTGTTGGGTTTGGCCAAAATCATAGTAGTAAAGGTTAGGTACTAATTGAGAGGAGAATACCAACCAAAAAAAATAGGTGCGAGAAAATACAATATTGCTGAATACTACAGGACTAGGTTTACGTGTAGTATTTTCATTTTTCCTTAGTGGTAGTTGATAAAGAAAGGGTATTTGTTTATTTACGTAGTGTTGTTGCATGGCGCAACTGGATTGCGTGGTTGTTAGTTGTTAACCACCTTAGATCAGTTTGCCAATTAATAAAAACTTACGTGGTCCACAACACTTTGCTTTTGGCTAAGAATTTTTCATGCACTTATACTATTGTGCATCGAACTATCTTTTTTTAATTTAAGTTGCTATCTTCCAAAACAAATACTACTCTTAAATTGTTTTCATGTTCTATTTTAATAGATCATGTTGAGATGATTAGTTTGTAAATATCAATTTATTGAAGTGCAATATGGTTTATCAGTTTTATGTATGCCTTCACAGGGATTGGAACCAGTTGTTCCTTGTGTACGTGACAAGGACGAGGATACCGTGATAGATGAAGAATTGGAGAGTTCGTTACATCCTTCAATTAGGATTAATCCAGTAATTAGAGACATTGCTACTGCTCCTTTTTAGTGCAAACTAATTTAGCTTCTCTTAGTGATAACTATATCACAAAGTTGAGTTGGAATGAGTGGCTTTTTCGCCCGAGGCATTTGGAGTTGTTTTATTCTTTGTACTTTTTTTGTTGTCTCTGTACAAAGTATATATATATATATAATGCTTGAAATAAAACATGTTAGAGTTGTCCCTATACCATTTGTTGTGAACTTATTGAGTAACTCAGTGGAGGCCATATTTGGAAATTTAAATAATTATTTGTGGGACCCAGGTTGAATGTTTAGTTATAAGTATAGCAGAGGGGTAGAGTATTCTTTATGCTGAAGTTGTCAAGTGTCAGCTCTGTGTTCTCATCTCTGTTCTTCTATATTTTTTATCTCCAATTCTGTATCAGTCTAATTCACATCCCCTTTCATTCTTAGATTTTTGTTGCTCTATCCTTACTATCGTTAACATCTACATTGTAATCACAATTACTGTTGAGTTAATATAATCAGTTGGTTGGGTGTAATATCGGGTTTGTTACACCATTATAGTTGGCTGGTGCTCCTAAAGGTCATGGAAAATGGCTGTCACCTCATCCATATTACGGCGTATATAAATTCTATTCGATATCCATTAATTTGTATCCCCCTCTTTTAAAAAAATTTCCACTATTATTATTTGGGAAGTCTACGAAGTTTTTCTTTGATTACATTTTTTTTAATAAGTTATAAATATTTTGAATTATGAATTACTATGATTTATAATACTATTTATTATGTACTCAAAAATATAAGTTTTATTTTTAAAAATTTTTTATGTTCAGGTTCACTAGTTAAGTACTTTGATCCTCATACTCCGAGTCATGTGAATCTTTTTGAAACGTAATTTCCTTTTGGTCTTGGCCAACGGGACTTTTCACTTGTTGGCAGAGTAGAGATGTAAAGTTGCATATCTTTTTAATGTGATCTCGTACTGTGCGTTTCGAGTTAAGAGTTGTGCTATCTTTCGTACGACTTTACGTCGTTAAGGGGCCGTCGTTTGTTCAAATGCATAATATGTAAGAATTATAATCCTGGCATTATAATCTGGATAACTTATCTACTTCTAATATGGTATAAGTTGTATCAAAATTTCAGTATAAAAATGATATCGATTTTAGCTATTCCTTCAACTAAATACCGGGTAAATATAATCCATCTAATCCCTATAGCCAAATGGCCCCTATGTGATTTCTTTAGTCAATTTTCAGTGTGCTGCTCAACTGATTTTGCAACTCTTCCTCTGGTTAAAATTCTTGTATCACAATGACACCACATAAAATTAAGTGTCAAAGAATTCTTAATTATTGTTTAAGTCACAATTCGAAAGGCTATAATTTCACTATATGGACCGATGAAAAAAGCATTATGTTCATATTGGGATTACGTGTTACCGTTATGCTCCAGTAGAAGGGCAGTCAATGTTATTGAACAAATCACAATCCTTATTCTTTATTTCTATTTGCGTAAGATGTAGATTGACTTCTGATTTCGTCCTATTGGAGGAGGATAGAAACATGATTAATCGATATGAAACATAGTGTAGGGAATGATTGATTCCTTTGGTGAATTGTAGCAGAAGCATAGACATTGAACATTCAGTACGAGTACCAATTGGTCTAAACTAAAGATATACTTCCTCAAAACATTTTAATGAAGTCTTTTGAGTTCTGGCTCGTCTATTTTCATTTTACAGAATACATCTATTCATACTGGCTACAAATATCGTTCTCACAGCATTTTTCTCAATACAAACTTGACTATACAAATGTGATGACTTTAGACCAGTATATCACTGGTGCAGCCAAAGGTCAGTTGCTAAACTAAGTAGACGAAGAACATTTGGTAGCCATTGAGATGGTAATCGAAATACAGAAAATAGTGATCACAGAGTGAGTCCTATCATAAGCTCTGTGGTAGGGGCCACTTGTTTCAAAGCCTCGCCCTCCTTCCTAGGAGCTCTAGGTTACATAATTTTACATGTACCACTAATGGAACCACAACCACATCAATTCAACCACTGAGGACTCGGAAGTGTTTCCTTGTAAATGGTCTCTCGCTGTTCTACCTGTTTGCTGGTCGAATCTGAGAAATCCACAAGCAATACAGCCTCAAATCATAGACGGCAAAGCTAATGCCCTGGTTGTGGTAGCACAAAAGAGCAGTCTCTCTGGAAGAAATCTAACCATTAAGACTTGGCAATTCAATCAAACTCACACTTACGCATGTGGAGTTGTATCCACAACGTTAAACATTTACCCATGCCTTGGGTGATGCCGGTTCCTTCAGTAAGTTTTTGTTAATGTGGTATGATACAATTGAAAAGCCTCTCTTACTTGCAAGATCATCAATAAAACTGTTTCGTGCTCCACTAACATGCCAATCCCAAATATATTGCTCAAGTGACTGCTATGTATTGATGCACCACGCATTGAGAGCCTACAAAAGCAACGTCCTCTCATTGTATCAACAAAAACAGAGACGTACGTGAGCTTATATCAAGAAGACTAAGCTTAATGTAATTGGAAAGGACCACAAGAGCTGCGAGATGGGAAGGTTACTCGATGAATAAGTAACGCAAGCACGAGGAACTGATGGCTAACTACATAGGAAATGCATTACCTATTAGCTGTGGGAGAAGCAAGTGTTGACGAAGCAAGACATCTATAGGAGATGATGTGAATACACGGCACAATCTCTTAGGCGACAAATGCAGCAGATTAATTTAACTAATGGATACGTAGTGACATTTGATGCTCTCCGAGATGGTCCTAGGGCAAGGTGGCCCTGCCGTTTTAATCATATCTGCATGAAGATTCCCCGTAGCTGAAGTAGGTCTTGGCTTTTCGAGTGCAGTTCTAGGCACAGTCTGCTCCATCATACAAGGGCACGGAGTTGGTTACAGCAACAAAAGCAAAGTGCTCAGGGGCCAGGGCAATCTTGGACTTATCTGCTATTCTGTGGCGGGAGAATAGAATCAGATCCCAACAATGTTTTTTCAACCTGTGACAACAGGTTATCTAAAGAAATAGATAGTTGCTTGTCTATGTAAGAAGAATTATTTGTAACATTAACTTGCAATAAAACAAAAAGTATGTCATAAGCACAGCTTGACAAATATACAAACATCTAGAAGGAATAAGACTCATTATCTTTCGTCCAATGCCAGTCAACAAGGATGTGAAGATGATACTGTCAATTGAAAAAGAATTATCAAGAATCTTTTATGGGTTCTTAATTTCAGCAAACTTTTGATTGCACATCTAAATTGAGTTTCAATTTGCAAGACCTAGTTTCAGACATTAGATTATGGGGGCATTACTGATAAAGTTTTATTAGTCTACAAATCAAAATTTAAAAAATGTCACTTTCATACGAAGGGGATACACACAATTGTCTTTCACTCAAAAGCATAACATTGTTCCTTTTTTAAAATGATAATTAGAGAATTCGAAAAAAGAAAATGATAAATAAATAGCCCTATTTTTTCTAGCTAATTCTCCTCTCGGCACACGTTAGTGGTGAAACTTACCGTATGCCTATGCCGGAAATGGCTAGGGGCAAGACGAAACAAACTGCGAACAAAATTCAATTATCAGAAGTGAAGATAGCAAAAGTGGATCGCAGAGCAATTGAGAAGCCTGAGCTATTGGAAGATTGGTAGGGAACAGGGCATATTTGAGGTTCCAAACCACAACAATGAGGGCACGCACACTCCGCCGATAAGGGGCAATGAAGCTCTAAAAAAATGTACCAGGGAGTAAGGAACACTACAGGGACAGTAGCTTCTGTATCGGGGATAACTAAGCTTATCTCAACAACTAGGGTTGTGAATAGCGGAGGCAGTGGAATTGTAATGCAATTGAAGGAAACTCAAAGCCCTAGGCCTGAGTCTGGAAGAGCTATTCCCGATAAGTTTCAGCAAGAGACCCCTACTGAAGAGATAATGAAGATTGATCAGACTGATGCTACCAAATGTGTTCCTACCTGGGCCAATATTGTCATCGGGAATAAGCTGGCCTCTAGGGGAATGAAACTGGACTTCATAGCTCCGCTAATACTATAAGGGCAGATAATTGTGGAATTGGACCAAGAGGAGATTGAAGAAGAAAATAAGAAGTGGGAGCATGCAATTATCTTGTATGTCATTGGCAACTCACCAACAATTGGAGCTTTGAGAGATTCCTTCCAGCTCAATGGAGGTTCGCTCAAAAATCACAATTCTATTATCACAATGAAGACTATTTGTGATCCCGTTCAGCTGCTACTAGGAAAGAAATGAGGCATTATTCTCTGGTCCACAAACTATTAACAATAGGTATGTGATAATGAAGCCATGGAGTTCTGAATTTAATTTCTATGATGAAGTGCTACGAATTGTGCCATTATGGGTGAAATTTCCCAATTTGCCGCTTAACTGTTGGGGAATACGGACTCTTAGTCGTATTGGTAGTGGCCTAGGCAAACCACTTTTTGCAGATGAGTGTACTACTTCAGTCGCTTGTATCTCGTTTGCTCGAATGTTAATTGAGGTCGACATTACAAGACCCCTGCCAAAAAAGGTGAAGGTGAAGGACCAGGGGCGGCGGAAGGGTGTTCACCCGAACTCCCTTCGCCGAAAAATTACACTGTATATAAGACATAATCTGTTATATATATATATATATATATATATATATATATATATATATATATATATATATATATATATATATATATATATTATGTTTTGAATCCCCTTGACATAACTTAAAAGCATAGCTTAGTGGTCAAGGGGGTTCAAAACTTTTGCAAGGTCATTGGTTCTATTCCCACTAACTACAATCTTTTTTAACTTTTTTTTTTTTTGAGAACCCCCTTATGGTTAATCCTGCCTCCGCCACTGTGAAGTACAGGAAAGATATTGGAGCAGGAGATAGTTTAATTGGGAACCAGCATATTGCTCCACATGTCTAACCATTGGGCATGATTGTAAGAGAGTGACAGAAAGGAGGCCTCAACCTAAGCTACCTAAAGGAAGGAATGTCATCACCAAACATGTTTGGCAAAGGAGTGAATCAATGGCAGATATTCGAAAGGTGACACATGTTTAGCAACAAGGTATACAAAAGCAACAGAAACAACCAGAGAAGGTAGCCAAGGAAACAGAGTTTCCTGTTCAGCTAGAGAAGAACAATGAACAACCTCAAACAGAAGGTGGAAAGCTGTTACAGGGAAATCAACTGCTAAATCAAATAAAGTAGCGAGTAATGAAGGTGACAACATTGGCACAAAGAATGGATTTAGTCCATTAGTTGAGCCAACAGGCAATCATACTTTGCAGGGTCGTCAATCATTTGAAAGGGGACAAAGTAGCCAGATAGGAGCTGGGGATATCACATTTTCTCTTTTCGTTCCGGTATGAGTCTGATTACTTGGAATGTAAGAGGAATGAATAAGTCCTATAAGCAAAAAGAGCTAAAAAGGGTTTTAAGGGAGAATTTGGGTCTTTTGGGGTCCTAATGTTTTTGACTTTAAAGTAATAGACATAAGCGCTCACTGCATCCATGGAATGGTGAGAATTTATACAACCAACTTGTTGTTTAATTTCACTGTTGTATATGGATACCACACAATACAAGATAGAAGGGATTTATGGGAGAGACTCAGGGAGCTAGCAGGAGTAAAATAGAGCCCATGGCTGGTAATGGGTGATTTCAACACTATATTGCATGCTGAGGATAGACAATTCAGGGCTCCTACACAAGAAGCAGAAGTTAAGAGATTTTAGAAATTTTTTGTATGATTGAGTTACAATACACTGGTAGGGGCAATGCTGAGGATAGACAATTTGGGGCTCCTATACAAGAAGGAGAAGTTAGAGATTTTAGAGAATTTTTGTATGATTGAGTTACAATACACTGGTAGGGACAATACCTAGACAAACAACAATGTGAATAGCTAGATCGATAGGGCGATAGTGAATGCAGAATGGATGAACTTATGGCCCACTTGGAAAATTATAGTGATGGAACCTTTCTTTTCAGATCATTCCCCTTTTAAACTTACTACTGAAGGGCGGCAGGGGAAGGGTGCTGGGCCATTCAAATTTTTCAACTGTCTAGCAGAGCATCAAGACTTCTTACAATTGATCAGGGATTGTTGGGATAATATTGGTACAAATATGTGTATGAGGCAGATATGGTATAAGCTCAAGGAGGTGTAGCAAGATATAAAGAAGTTGAACACAAGACAATTTACGGGGGTAGACAAGAAGCTAGAAGAAATAAGAAGAAATCTCCAGGTGGTACAACAACAAATGGGAACTCAGCTGTTACACGCTAATTTAATAGTAGATGAGAAGGCGTTGAGATCATAGTTAGAGAAATGGGGAGCAATTGAGGAGAGTATATACAAGCAGAAATCTAGAATCAAATGGCTTGTGTTAGGAGATTCTAACTCTGCATATTTCTTTGCTAACATGAAGAACAGGTGTGGGCAGAACTCCATTAGGAATCTACAGTCAGTTCAAGGGGCATTGCTACATACTAAAGCTCATACAAAGGAAGAAGTGGTGATTTTTAATAGGAGTCTTCTGGGCACATCTGTTGAATCTTTACCCATAATTAGTCCTATAGTTATTCAAGATGGGGCTATGGGGCTGTACTTAACAAAAATCAGCAGAAGCAGTTAATCAGTCCGATTAGTAGTGAGGAAGTAATTCAAGCATTTAACAATATTAATGATACGAAGGCCCCCGGGTGTGACGGGCTTAATGCGTATTTCTTCAAGAAAGCCTGGCCAATTATAGGTGATGAAGTTACACAGGCTGTTCTACAATTTTTTGATACAAATGAGATGTTTAAGCCCATAAACTGCACATCAGTGACACTAATTCCCAAGGTCAAGAACCCTTCAACTGTCAAGGACTTTAGACCTATATCTTGCCGCACAACAATATATAAAATCATCTCTAAAATCCTAACCAGAAGACTACAGGGAATTATGGATGATCTTGTTGATAACTGCCAGTCAGCTTTTGTCCCAAGGAGGGAGAGTCATTACAGACAACATTACTATGGAGCATGAACTAGTTAAAGGGTATTGAAAGAAAGGTTTACCACCTAGATGTATGATCAAGCTAGACATGCAAAAGGCGTATGATTCCTTGGAATGGGTGTTCATAGAACAAATACTTATTGTGTTGACTTTTCCTGATAGATTTGTTAGATGGATCATGAGTTGCTTGAAGACAGTGACTCTATTCTTGTTAATGGGAGGCCCACTACATTTGATGCCAAGAAAGACCTGAGGCAAGAGGATCCATTATCCCCTTATTGTTTGTACTAGCGATGGGATATTTAACTAGAGTGTTGAAGATCCTAAGACAAAAACCAGATTTTAACTTCCACCCTAGGTGTAGTAAAATACAGATAGTGCAATTTGCTGATCACCTTATGATGCTTTGCAGGGGTGATGTGGTATCAGTCAAACTAATGTATGACTGTTCCCAACAGTTTTCATTGGCTTCAGGATTGATAGTTAACAAGGCCGAAAGCTCAATCTTCTTTGGAGGGTCCCCGAGGATATTAAAATAGAGATTCTTAGCTTGTTGGACTTTCCTCAAGGAGCACTCCCGGTCAAATACTTGGGGGTGGCAGTTCCAAAAGATTGACAGTAATGCAATGTCAGCCTTTGTTTGACAAGATGGTTGGAAGGGTTACCTCATGGACTGCGTCCTATGCAGGGAGAAGTCAGCTCATTAAAAGTATTTTGTTCTCCATACAGACTTTCTGGTTACAAATTTTTGTATTGCCTAAGAAGATTATTACATTTGTTGAGACTGTTATGCAGTAAGTTTTTGTGGACAAGAGGTGGAAAGGACTTAAGCAAGAAAGCTTTCTGTCTTGGGACAAAGTGTGTTTACCTAAGTCTGCTGGTGGACTAAATGTGACTAATATAGCATTGTGGAAATGCGAAAGAGAGGAATTACACTTGTTAGTTGGTGCTACATATGTAAAAGCTCAGGGGAAGAAGTTGATCATCTTTTGTTGCATTGCCCTGTGTCTTCGGGTTTGTGGAGGGCAATTCTGAATCTTTTTGGTGTTCAATGGGTGATGCCAAGCATTGTAAAGGAAATGTTATATAGCTGGGCCGGTTTCCGTAGAAGAAAAAAGCAAAAGGCGTAGAAGTTCGCCCCGTTAGCTCTCATGTGGATAGTTTGGGGGGAGAGAAATAGGAGAGCTTTTGAGGGGATTGGGTCTCCTTTTTCATGTCTTAGGAATAGTCTTTTATCTTTGACCGCTTTTTGGTGCACTCATATAGCCCCTACTTGTTTAGAAGATTGGGCGTCTTTTGTAGAGAATCATGTTTTGATGTAAATACTCTACTTATATAGCCCCTACTTGTTTAGAAGATTGGACGTCTTTTGTAGAGAATCATGTTTTGATGTAAATACTCTACTTTTTGGTATACTTCTTGTATATGGGAGTTTTTTCTCCCTTTTGATTAATGCAATTTACCTTATAGAAAAAAGCATTGTGGAATTAAACATCAATTTGTAAGCATTATCGGAATCTCTGTAAGAAGAAAGATAGACTATGGATTCAATGGGTGCACACTTATTATATAAAAGGTAAACCTGTTTGGGGAATATGTGTTATACAAGCATCATGGATGGTAAACAAAATCCTTAAAGCCAGGGAGTTCTTGGAGCAAGCAGGCATTTCTTTTGATGAGCTAATGGAGATACAACAGTTCTCTATCAGGAAGTAGTATATAAAGATAAAAGTGGAGTTTCAAAAGGTACCATGGAAGAGATTAGTTTGTAATAACATGGGATGCCCAAAATGGATTTTTTGCTGAGAATGGTGGCCCATGGAAGGTTGTATACCAGAGATAGACGGGTGAAATGGTGAGTAACGGGCAATATTATATGTCCTTTATGTGTGTAGAAGCTGAATCTGTAATCCACTTGTTCTTTAAGTGCTCCTTTGCTGCTTCAATATGGAATCAATTGCTTAGATGGCAGGGTGTTGATAGAGAGGCAATCGGGTGGGTGGATGACCAAGCATGGGCAATTCAGTTCATGAATGGTGAAAATGCCAAGGCAGAGATTTATAGAATGAGTTTGGCTGGATGTGCATACTATGCCTGGCAAGAAAGGAACCAACGGATATTTAAGGATAGAAGGAGAGAAGCTGCAACTCTGGTGAGACAGATTGTTCAAGACGTACATGTTCGAGGTGCAGGCCATAGAAGAATAGCAGGCCAATTGAGAAGAATGAATTACTATCCTTAGTTTCTGTTAATTATGAATGTAGTAGTTATAACTGTTATAGATTTTGAAGTTTTGTAGTAGGGTAGATTGTAGAGTGGCGCATTCCTACCTACCTTGAGGGTTTTTAGAACCGGTTGTAAATACTTCTTTTTACCTGGTATATAAAATCTCGAATTACCAAAAAAAAAAAATTAGAGAATTCATTGATAATACACCAAGATGGTGCGCTAATTTTAAAAAGGTGTCATAGTATTTGGAACATGAGCCTCAAGAAACCTTAACATCAGCTTGGATATTGACGAATACAAGTTGGGAAATCCATTGTTTCCTAGATCAGTAAAGAAATGAGCTAAATTAGAAAGGATCTAAAACGTGAGCAAAAACAGACACAAAATTTAGGGGGAGGCACAGAAAAAGGGAGAATACTACATGTATCAGAAAGGCTTACAAAAAGATTACCATAGAACCATCCACCCGCTGCCTGGATCCTTTATCTTCACCAGCATTAGCAACTAACTCAAAGCACATGAAAGAAATCTGGACCCACGATGATGAGTCAGTTCTTAGGAATTAAAAAAGAAAAAAAGGCAAAAAGAAAATTTAGCAATACATGTCAGAGGAGGAAATGAAATTGATAAAAACAAAGAAAACTTTCACATAAGTTCCCACAGAAAGTAGAATACAGAATGTAAGTTCACGAAGGGACTTCTGTATTCTCACAACGAGACGAAAATTATTGGAGGTTTAAGGACTGAAAATGTGAAACAAATCTTTCAGCACTGAAGTTTTGAGATAACTGCTTAATGTTGAGGACAATGCAAGAGCACTAAGTTACTATCCTGATTAACGGATCAGAAAGCAAACAGGGGGAAAAATAAAACATGCATGGCTTTCTCATGCAGATTGAAAACGCAAAATCATATGATAAAAGATGAATACTGAATGCCATGCAACTAGATGACACAAGAAGTTCAAAAAAGCAACAAAGGATGGTTAAGGTGGCAACATGCTGGAACCGGTCGAAGATGTTAATGCAAGCACCTAATATTTCAATCTCCAATACTATTGTCTGGGACAGCTACCCTAGCTCTTAGAAATCACATATAATGGTATTAACATGTTGACACAACCCCATTTCCCCAAAAATGAAGGAATAGGTATAACAGGATATAATTGAGAAGAACGAATCATTTACGTTTCAAAGATGACAGACAGTCTAACCCAATGTGCAGAAGTGTGTCGTTGCCATGACTCCGTTATGTCCTTAGAAAATCAGACAGGTGCCTTTTACATGTCCAGCAGGTGCTCAGGCAAGTTTATAGCTTCTTTTGCATTAGAAACGTGGGGTTGGGACTATTCCGACCAGATGAGTGTCCGGACCTTGTGTCAGTTCATTTCATTCTTGGTTCGCGCTTGCTGATCTCCGGGGAAGCAAATTAACTAAAGAAGTATATGCAACTTCATCTAAACCAACTCCTGTAAGGGAAATACGATCTAAAAGTGAAAAGGCTTCTTCTACTTCCCCTTCCTTCAGAAACCCCTTCGTCAAAACGTTATAGGTGACAGAATCAGGAGTGATTCCCTTCTGTACCATCTCGGCAAAAAACTCCTTAGCTACTTTAACTTTACCAGCTTGGCAATACCCATCAATAATGACTGTATAAGTTATCTTATTAGGATTTATATTGTGTGATGACATTTCCTGCAAAATGCTCCTTACTTTATCCATCTGACCCAATTTACAATAACCTCCAATCAATGCTGTATAACAAACAACATCAGGTGGAACTCCCTCCGTACGCATTACATCAGTAAGGTTCATCGCGTCCTCCATAAGCCCGATATTGCTCATGCCATGTATGAGAGAGGAATAAGTGACAACATTTGGTAGAATACCCCTACTTCTCATGTCATCGCGAAGTTTAAGGGCTTCTGTCACATTCCCGTTTCTACAATAAGCTCCAATAAGGGTGTTATAAACAATTATATTTGGGACTAAGCCTTGTCTGAGCATCTCATGGAAAAGGTCTCTGCCCTTTCCAAGTTTATCAGCTTTGCACAAACCATTTATTAAGGCCCCATAGGTATATATATCACAGACAAGTCCCTTGCTTCGACATTCATCCCATAGCAACAGGGCTTCATCTATTTTACCCTTCTCGCCAAGCCCATGTAGCAGCACATTGTAAGTTGAAATGTCAGGTGCACTTCCTTGCTTTACCATTTCTTCTCGCAACATAAAGGCACCATCTAAGTTTCCGTCTTTGCAAAATGCACATATAAGACTATTATACGTCATGCTATCTATTTGAACACCACTATCTAGCATCGCTTTCAGCATCCGAACAGCCTCTTGTATCTTACCAGCTTCACAAAGCCCATGAATTAGAGCATTTGAGGTCACTGTATTGGCCGTGAGCCCTTTCATCAGCAGCATATGCCAAAGCTCAACTGCTTCTGAATGCTTCCCTTCCTTGCAAAGCCCACCAATTAATGTGGTCAGCAACCCATCATTTGGTTTCAAACTCCTTAATATCATTTCCTTAGTAAACCGTAGTGCAGAAAAAAACCTAGAATTTGTACACAGTACAAGGACAACATTATTAAATGAACCAGGATTTACACTCAATCCATGTAATAACATCTCCTCTAAGAGTTCTTCAGCATGACTAGCTTGATTTACCTTACAAAAGCCTTTGATCAGTGAATTGCAAGTAACCGAGTTGGGGAGAATTCCTTTTCTTAACATTTCATCCCTTACCTTTAAAGCTTTCTGGATATTTCCTGCTGAGCAATGGCCATTAATGATGGTATTATACATCACCTCATTTGGAACAAGCCCCTTGTTTGACATTTCTTTCAACACACAATCAGCTTCATCATATTTCTCAAGTTTCATCAGACAATTAATAATTATGCTATAAGTGACAATACTTGGCTTTACACCATTTAATATCATTTCTTCCTTCAGACGGAAGGCATCTTCTAAATTACCATTCCTGCAAAGCCCGTGAATGAGGTTATTATAAGTGACAACATTTGGCACGACACCCAAGTTTTCCATCTTTCGGAACAACTCTTTCGCCTCGTCCACCCTCCCTCCTTTACAAAAAGCATTAATTGCAGTGCTAAACAAGTAAACATCAGGTTTAACACCATCCTTCAAAACTCCGAAAACCTCATAACTCTTCCAAAGCTCATTCTCTTTCACAAGAGAACTCAACAAAAAGTTACAAGTTTTCAAAGAAGGATACAACCCCCTACTCGCCAATGACCTGAATACATCCAATGCAACATCAAACCCAACATTCTTGAGTTGGGTACAACATAGATGAACCAAAAGATCAAATGTCCTAACAGCAACACCAAAATCAGACAGGCGACTTAACTCCGCTAAAGAAACAGCTACCTCTACATGCTTTTGTTGGGGACAATCAAACAATGCTGGTAGTTTCCCATCAATTAACCTTATCAAAAGCAACCTAGCTGCATCATCATGATTCGAGGAAACGAGCAAACGAAGCAGAGTACAATAAGATTGAACACTGAAACTAAAACCATAAGAACCGGACGCTAGATGGAAAAATTTCAAAGCATTCAATGGTTTTAAAGATGAATGAATTTCCAAGAAAATAGCATCAAACTGCTGTGGAGTCAGATGGGTCAGCAAATCTTTAATCTTTAACGAATCCACATGTGGGTTTGAGAGAACTGAAGTAACCCATTTGCGCAAATTCAAATCAAATACCTTTTGCTGTTTACTTTCTGAGCTGGGTTTAGGCTGCTTAGAAGGTGTTTGATGTAATGTCTCGCTGATTTGATCTGAAGCAGCAGTATAAATCACACAGGTCAAAGGACGTTTGATATGTGAAAATATAGCAATAGTTTTGGGAATTTTCAATCTTCTTACGTCCATCTATATTACTATTCTATAGGTATAAAATTTGTATAAGAATCTGTATTCATGTGCGAGAAGAGAAATAGGCCTTTTTGAAAGAGGGTTTAGGTGGAGATGGAAGTAGAAATGGTGGCAATGATGCCATGTATGTGGGTTGTGTTGGAGGAAGAAAGGCCACGACAGTTTTGGCAATGGAGTAAAGGGTTTAGGTAGTTTGAACGGAGAACCGCAGACTCAGGAACTTTTGGGCCTCTGAATGAAAAGTCAAATTAGGACCAATACCTAGGTTGTTTTGGGCTTGTCCCTCAAAAATACAATGAAGGTTGTATTGTAGTCGTAAAAATTGATTTTTTTAGAAAAATAGCCACTTTTAGACCAAGCTATTAGAGTTTAGCCAGTATTTAAAAAGCTATTAGCATTTAGCTACTTTTTCACACAAAAATACCCCCAATACTAAAACACAGAACAACTCCAGCAATCGATGCTGGAGTTCGAAGCTTCCATAAGTGAAACCCTAATATACTATGCTAGAGTTGAAAAATCAACTACATGCGAAATTGTAGTACGGTATATTGGAGTTCATAATTTTATTGGTGTAAACTCCGGCTTATTATGCTAGAATTTCAACCTAATTTCTAAAACAAAAATCCAAACTAATAATAACAGTATAGTTCGGTGTCGTGGAGGCAGACGAGGAACTTCTTCCCCCTTTCATGTTGTCTTTATCAACCTATATTTTTCTCGTTCTCTTTTCAAACTTCAAATATTATCATAGAATTCACTTGTAGAAGTTCGATTTTATTTATTATAAGTGAAACTCTAAATACTTTTTTGGAGTTCAGTTTTTGTAACTCAAAACTCCAAGGCGGTATTATGGAGTCATAATGATGTTGGGCTATACTAATAATTTATTGAGAATTTTACCTGGCTGATCCTTTTTTTTTTATTAATTAATAGCATCACTCCTTCTTTATTCCATAACTAGTATTAGTACCCGCGCGAATGCGCGGACACTATTTATGTCAAATATTTAAATTATTTGGATTGTATATAAATAATCTTAAAATTTACAATTTCTCAGTAAATATAGATAATCATTGGATATTAACTGCATGAAAAAAAATAAACCATTTCTTCTATTTTTCTTTTTTGATAGCATTTTTGCCGGTGTCATTGGACCCTAAAAATAGTCGGGAAGCAAAATAATAACTCATATTTATGGCAAAACAATCAAATGTTGAGATAATGAATGACTCATTGGATAAGACTTAACTCTTTTACTACTACTTGTACTCTTATCTGGTGTGTTGATATCACTTAAAAAATACTTTTTTCTTAAAATTTCAGTTTCTAAAATGTTGTTTTTCAATAATAATAATTTTTATAATAATATAATTGAAAATATTATTCTTAATTCAAAACTCATTTAGTTGGCTATCTAAAAATATAAAGATTCTTTAGCTAGTGAATTTTTTTTACTCCATTTTGATATTTGACATTAGCCATGTTAAATATCTCAGTTATTTGAATTATATGTAAATAACCTTAACATTTAAACCTTCTAAATAATTATAGATAATCGTCATATATTAATTAAGAAACACTACTTGAAAAAAGACTAACATTTTCTCAATTCTCGTAGTGATAATTTTATTTTTGAACTATTCTCATAGGTGTCATTGGAACCTAAAAATAGCCACAAAGTGAAATAATAACTCATATTTATGGCAAAGCACAAATGTTGACACGATATAAACGATTCTTTGATTACGACTCGATTCTTATACTACGACTTGAACTCTTATTTGGTATGATTTTATCTTTCAAAAAATATTTCTATTTTGAAATTTCAATTTCTACAACTTTATATATATTATAATAATGATTATCTTTATAATGATGCAAGTGACGATATTATCCTTAATTTAAAATTCACTTTAATCGGCTATATAAAAATTTAAATAATTCTTTGGCCGGATTTATTTCAGTACGACTCCACTTAAGTTTATCGATATCTCTAGCCCCAGAATTTGAATTTTTAATACCCTATATATACAAAAAAAATTGTTCTTTGAATCATTAAATGTTAAATAGTTGATTATTATTATAAAAAATGCATGTATTGTCTTTAAATTGTCAAGTAGTTTATTTTTCGATACCATACTTGGCTTAACCTCAATGCAAACTACCCAAATTGCATTCCAGTTCAAATTCGAATATCATATCAGTTTGTTAGTAATAGTGATTTTTTAAAAACGACACATAATGTAAATTAAAAAAATATATTCTAAGATATCCTTATCTTATAATCTATGTATTTGAGTTGAAAAAAATATATTTGAAATCGATGAGATTAATTTTCAAATTTTTTATACTCAGCAAAGATGAAACATAAGAAGAAATTTGTTGTCATCTTTTATTTCTCGTTTTTAGATCTTTCTAACATTTTTTCAATATTTATTTTCTTTTATCTTATTTTTTATGTCATTATTTCTTTTGTTACCAAAAATTAATTTATTTCACTATAAAAGGATGAGTTTTAATAAAAATTGTCTACATATGAACTTTAATTATATTTTTAGTCTTTGGTTGAAATTATTTTATATTTTTCTTTTGGCTTTATCTAATCAGCCTAAATAGGTGCTCACCCGATCACTTAAATTAAAAAATTGAATGATGTGTAATTATATATATGTGACGACCCGGCCCGTCGTTACGTGAGTTACCGCCCCATTTTTCCCATTTTCTGCTTCCTTATGTTTTATTATAAGAGTCTTGAGTGAATGAGTCGATTTGGATTGGTTTCGGATGGAAATGAGACATATAGTCTCTTTAAGGAAGGTTTGTATTGGAAAAGTCAATCGGATGTTGACTTGTGAGTTAGAGGGCTCGGATGTGATTTTCGGTGATTTGGTTAGCTTCGGGGGATGATTTGTGACTTAGGAGTGTGATCGGAATTGATTTTGGAGGTCCGGTGTAGAATTAGGCTTGAATTGGCGAAGTTAGTATTTTGGCGAATCCCGGTTGATAGGTGAGATTTTGATCCGAGGGTCAGAATGGGATTTCGAGAGTTGCTGTAGCTTCGTTAGGTGATTTTGGATGTGTGTGCAAAATTTCAGATCATTCGGAGGTGTTTTAGTTGGGTTTTTGATCAAATGCGTAATTCAGAAGTTTTAGAAGAACTTAGGCTTGAATCCGATGTAATTTGATAGTTTTGGTGTTAATTGTGGTGTTTTGATGATTGGAACAAGTTTGAATGATGTTTTAGGATGGGTTGTCACTTTTAGTTGAGGTCCCGGGGGCCTCGGGGTGATATCGGATGGCCATCGGGATGAAATTTGGACTCATGAGATTGTTGTGTATCTGGTTTCTGGTATTTCCGCATCTGCGAAAAAGGAATCACAGATGCGGTTGCGCAGGTGCGGAAGAAGGCTCGCAGGTGCGGTCATTTGGCCTGGATGGAAGATTGCGCAGATGCGGAAGGGGAGCCGCATCTGCGAGACCGCAGATGCGGTGGAAGAGTCGCAGGTGCGAAAGGGTGAAGCCATGGTGTTTCCGCAGAAGCGGACAATTATCCGCAGAAGCGAGGTCCGCAAATGCAGATAGAGGACCGCAGAAGCGGTCATGGACTTAACGAGGATCTGCAGAAGCGGAGGTATAACCGTAGAAGCGGTAGCCGCAAATACGGTAAAGGAACCGCAGATGTGAAAATCACTGTTCAGAGAAGGGTTTTAAAGCTTATTTTGTTCCGCGAGCTTAAGTTCATTTCCACCATTTTTGATCGACCTTGAGAGCTCTTGGACGGAAATTGAAGGGGATTTCGACTAGGTGTGATTGGAGGTGAGTTCCTTGACCTAAATACGTGATTTAATGGTAGAATTAACGTGGAAATTTGTGGAAATTCATCAAAAGAGGGTAAAGCTAGGGCTTGGGAATTTGGCATTTCAAAGTGGAATTTGAGGGGTCAAAAGGACTCCGATTTTGGTAATTTTGATATGTATAGACTCGTGGCGAGATAAAGAATCGGATGATGTTAATTTTCTGATTTTTCGAGAAGTGGGCCCGGGGCTCGGGTTTTGCCAATTTCGTAAATTTCGATATTTTTCGAGTCTTTTCGATTGGATTATATTCCCTTAGCCTATTGTAACGTATTCTTTGTGGTTTTGACTAGATTCGACCCGCGAGGAGGTCGATTTGCGAGGCAAGGACATAGCGAGCTAGGATTTTGGCCGGCTTGAGGTGAGTAATGATAGTAAATGATATCCTGAGGGTTTGAAACCCCGGATTTGCACAACGTAGTGCTATATTGAGGTGAAACACGCGCTTAAATGGCGAGCGCGGGGTTGTTTACTACTGGGGATTGTGACTTGGTCCGTCCCGTTTGATATTTTACTGCGTATTTGATTAAGCTGATTTGTTTATCATCATGATTTGGGCTAGTTGCCACGTTTGGGGCCTCGTGCCGACTTGTAGAACCCTTAGGGGTATTATGACTAATTTTCCTCACTTTACTTAGTAAAAATCACATCCTCAGTCATGTTTCTAATTAATTAAACAATGTGAACCGTTTTTATAAGTGTTAATCCTAAATGAGGGAAGATATATGGGCTGAGATCCCTACCCTATACCATTGTATCCTAAAATGACTGAGAGGGGTTGAGAACCCAACAGTGAGTATATCATATATATGATGGATCGGGCTGCACGCCGCAGCAAATACTCATATGGATCGGGCTGCACGCCGCAGCAAATGTTTATGTGGATCGGGCTGCGCGCCGCAGCAATATTGCGCTTGGGCTGTAGGAGCCCCTTCGGAGTCTGCACCCCCCCAGTGAGCGCGGGTACCTATATGGATCGGGCTGCACGCCGCAGCGATGGATCGGGCTGCACGCCGCTGCGAGATATGGATCGGGCTGCACGCCGCAGTGGTTATTATATGATACTATTCTGAGAGTAATCTGAGTTACTGTACTGAGCGGTTGATATTGGGCCCGAGGGGCAGTTTTACTATATACCACTTAATAGTTGTTTTACCTAATTTACCTGCTTTTAAAACGGAGATTTCACATGATTTCACGAATTTTACTGCTTTAAGTGATTTACTGCCTGATATAGAACTGCCTTGTGCTGTTATGTGTTTTCTTATCTTCAGCTATTATTTATTATTATTACTCACTAGGTCGGAGTACTCACATTACTCCCTGCACGGTTCAGTTGGATGATGACTTGACTTACGATGTGGAGCCAGTGGCTATTTTGGGTCGTCAGGTTCGGAAATTGAGATCAAAGGATATAGCTTCGGTAAAGGTGCAGTGGAGAGGTCGGCCCGTTGAGGAAGCTACTTGGGAGACTGAGCAGGAGATGCGGAGCAGATATCCTCACCTATTTGAGACCTCAGGTATGCTTCTCGACCCGCTCGAGGACGAGCGTTTGTTTAAGTTGGGGAGGATGTGACGACCCAACCCGTTGTCTCATGTATTACAGCCCCGTTTCCCCCATTTATTGCTCTTTCATGTTTTATTATCAACAACGGGTGAGCTAGAGTTGAATCGAATTGGTTTGGATAGGAAATGAGACACTTAGTCTCTTTAAGGAAGGTTTGGTTTGAAAAAGTCAACCGAACGTTGACTTATTAGTTAGAAGGCTCGGATGTGAATTCCGATGATTCGGTTAGCTTCGGAAGGTGATTTATGACTTAGGAGTGCGATCGGAAGTGATTTCGGAGGTCCGGAGTAGAATTAGGCTTGAATTGGCAAAGTTGGCATTTTGGCGAATTCCGGTGGATAGGTGAGATTTTGATCCGAGGATCGGAATGGAATTCCGAGAGTTGCAGTAGCTCCGTTAGGTGATTTTGGATATGTGTGCAAAGTTTCAGGTCATTCGGAGGTGTTTAGGTCGGGTTTTTGATCGAATGTGCAATTCGGAGGTTTTTAAGAAACATAGGCTTTGATTTGATGAAATTTGAGGATTTTGATGTTAATGATAGTGTTTCGAGGGTTCGAGCAAGTTTGAATAAGGTAATAGAACATGTCGGTGCTTTTGGTTGAGGTCCCGGGGGCCTCGGAGTGAGTTCGGGTGTTTAAACGAGAGTTTTGAGGTGTGTTGCAGGTTCAGCTTTTCTGTCATCTGGTATTTCTGCTCCTGCGGAAACGGACCGCAGAAGCGGTTCCGCAGGAGCGAGTGGTGGATCGCATAAGCGGTTCATGGCCTGGTGGAGTGTTTCCGCAAAAGCGGAACATTTTTCGCAAATGCGAGTCCGCAGAAGCGGACAATAAACCGCAGAAACGGTCTTGGGTGGTTCGCAGAAGCGGATGAGGAGACGCAAAAGCAGACGTTGGGTTTTTAATGAAAATCCGCAAAAGCTGGATGTTGGCCGCATAAGCGGTCCCGCATAAGCGGAAACGGGACCGCAGAAGCGAAATCAACTGTTGACAGAAGGGTTTAAAATATTATATTTCATCCGCGAACAAGAGGTAGTTTCCACCATTTTTAAGCGACTTGGAGAGCTTTGGGCGAGAAATTTCGAGGGTTTTGACTGAGAATTGATTGGAGATTCTGCGTGCGAAGAGGATGATTCGAAAGGCAAAGGCATAGCGAGCTAGACTTGTGGCTGGCTTGAGGTGAGTAATAGATGTAGATGATGACCTGAGGGTTTGAAACCCCGGTATATCACATTGTGACGCTATATTGAGGCGAGACACGTACTCTATGACGAGTGCGGGGTCGATTGTGACTGGGATTTTGACCTAGTCCGTTCCGATTGATGTTCGTACTGTGTTTTTGACTAGAAATCGTTTGGTAATCATCCTACTTGGATTTTTATGAATATGTTCGGGGCTTTGTGCCTATCATTTGCATCCTTCAGGGATCCTTATCACTGCTTCCATGATACTTAGCATATTTCATGATATCAGTCCTGAGTTAGACACTGCCTTGAAAGGTTAGTAAATAAATAAAGGTTACACACTTAGCTCTATAATTCCTAATAATTGAAACTAAAAATGGACAAGTTGACTGTACCCGAGTGGCTTGCATGCATATATATATACACACATATATATATATATATATATATATATATCTGGACTGAGTGTGGATCGGGCTGCACGCCGCAGCGAATGTTACGATGATATTGCGCTTGGGCTGTAGGAGCCCCTCCGGAGTCTGAACCCCCACAGTGAGCGCGGGTACCCAAATGGATCGGGCTGCGCGCCGCAGCGGTCATGTGCATTGCATTGCATTCATGCATTATTACCTATTTGTCTTACTTGTCTTGGTATTGTTGTTGTTCCACCGTTTAATATGCTGAATCGCTGATTATAGCTTTATATTGTAATATTTCGGAATTTCATACTTTCAGCCATTATATATGTTTATTACTCACTGAGTTGGAAGTACTCACTTTACTCCCTGCACCATGTGTGCAGATTCAGGTGCTCCGGAGACTTAGTGGAGCTGTTTGCCGTTTTCGTGAAGTTTATTTTCAGGAGTTGTTGAGGTAGCTGCCTGACGTCCGTAGGACCCGACTCCTCCCCTTTATTTCATTTGTCTTTCCATATCCTAGACTTCTTTATTACTATGGATATATTACTCTGTTACATCTAGAGGCTCTAGACTCGTGACTCCAGATCTATTGGGGAATGTTTGGATATTCGTTATTATATTCCGTACTATTTTATCTAGATTCGGATTGGAACTTTGACATTTGCTATTTTAATCGTATTATTTGTTAACGGATTGCGTGTTTGGGTTGAGAGTATTTAATTTGGTCGGGCTTGCCTAGCATTAGTGTTGGGCGCCATCACNTATAAATTTAAAATTATCTTTTAATTCAAATTCCGTTTATATATATATATATATATACATATATATATATATATATATATATATATATATATATATATATTATATTTGTATTTAACTAAATAGTCAAATATAGAATAAAATTACCATATACTATTGATATTTATTAGCTTGCCACTTGGCTTTACCATAATGTCAATTATATATGGTAACTTTCTTGCTTTATTATATATATAGATGGCAGATCATTTTACAAATTTAGCATATTTTAAAATTATGTGATGAGGAATTAAGGGATACCATTAAATGAGGAATTTAATAGCAAACTTTTCTTTCTCTCACGTTGGGTTTTATTTATTTTTATTTTTTTGGTGTGTGTGTGTGTGTGGGGGGGTGATTTGGCCGTTTCTTAGTCTATGCAAGATCTTTTCAAATCCCATAGAATATTTTACCCCATTATTTTTTTTTCTCTCCTTCACTCTGCTTCTTCTCTTATATATACATTTTATATTTGTATTTTATATAAATTTGTATATTTGGCCTATAAACAGTGCACATATTCGATGCATGTATTATGTATATTTCAAGGTATAATTTATGTATTTTTTGATGGAATTTGAAGATACTTTGTATATATTTGACATAAAACATTTTCCGAATTTCTCCATGTCTATGCAAACATAATAAAATATAATGTATATTTCAAAATAATATATATTTAATATATTATTATTATTATTATTATTATTATTATTATTATTATTATTATTCAAATAAAGAGAATATGCCATGTATTTAATTGTGTTTAGGCATAAAGTGGTATGTACTTCCATCTTCAAAATACATGGTATATTTTTGTTTATTTAATTTATTTAGATATAAAAATGGTATGTACTTTATACTTGGTTAGGTATACTACTTGGGTGTCGAGTTTAGGTGTGAAATGAAAGATATAAGAGTATATATATATATATACACTATTGATTACATATGTACATATAACAGACGAGATATTTCAATTGTTTGATTTCTGTTAGTTGCTTCTCATCTCTTTATATAACAATAGATGACATATGGAATGTATGGAATACGGAATATGAAGATTGTCTGGCACTAAGGACTAATTATCTTAATTAAGGAGAAATAGGTTACTGAAACTATGAATGATGCGTGATTTAAGGTACAATATTTAAAGAATTTTGGCTAGGAATATAAATATTTTCTTGCCTTATGTGTAAAAGACCTAATGCTGCTACATTAATGAAAATTTTCCTATAATTTTGCCTAATTATATTTTTTGCTCTTTATTTGATGTTATTTTTTAAGTTCCTTGGTATATTTTTTACTGATAATATGCCACGTAAGAAGTATCATTGTAGGTGATATTTTTCACCAATTCATGAGTGGTATGTACAACACTATAGTTCGAAATGTAAATATAGGTAATTTCATATGTGGCACTTGAAATAATATGGTCTAGGTATTCATGAGGAGTAATTTTATTCAGAAGTATATAAAAAGAAAACTATAAATGAGGTAATATAATACTTGAGAAAATAATGAGTTCGAACTTATACAAGTAAAACTCTAAGACAATATTGTGAAGTCCAAATTTATGGTATATTAATTATTGAGATGGTCATCTTATATCAGTACAATCTATCTTATTTCCTACATTTCTTCGGCCAATAAAAAATGAAACAAAAATGCTATATTTAAACTTTATAACATAGAAGAGTTTGAAACCCGCCATCTCTTTCGCAAATATATTTAAGATATGATGAAGGAGATGAGAAAGAAATTTTAGTGGAAAAATAGTTACTTTTTAACTACAATAGGTAAACATTAATTAACGGTCTAAATGCTAACCAACCCATGCCATTTTATTAATAATATGACATACTCTCATTCAAAGTGTCATTAATACATCCCAATAAAATTTTTTATTTACACATTAACATCCAAAAAGTGACGACCCACCCGCATCTCCTACCCCTACTAGAAATAATGGTCAGCAACAACAGTAGTTGCTGCCACCGCTGCCAAATTAAAGGCCACGATTGCCTGCTCCTTTATTCGATCCGAATAAGCTACATCACACGGCCTCTCCTCCAGAACATTAACTCGTAAATGAAACTCAATTTTCGAACGAAAATATAACCAACGTTCTTGAGGCATCCTTCATACTCTTTTTAGCTCATTGCTTAATTTCATCATAGTCCGCCCTCAGAAGCTCTTTCCTTGCAATAAACCCCTTATTCACTGCCTCTTTTTGTTATCATAACTCTTTGACCTAAAGATATTTTGTTGTTTCATAACAGTTTGAGACAAAAGTTTTAAAAAAAAAAGATAGTCTAGTATTTTTCAAGCGGTTGAAACCATTTGAAGGAGGTGATGTTAGAGTGGGGGCTAGGGTTTCTCGAGTGTGTTCTACCATATTTTTTTCACGTTAATTGATAATTACATTGAAACTAAAAAAGAAATTAGAGAAAATAACAAGCAAAAGCCAAGACTCCTTTCTCAAAAGGTCATGTATATCAATTTCTCATTCATTTATATCTTCTCAACTTTCCTCAACACTATCTTATCTAGTTTTTAATATATAATCTTTATGAAAATATTGGCAAATAAGAAATGACTAATAAGCATCTCAACACAAGGAACAAATTCACTTCGTATGTCCATATTAAAACTACCAAATAAAAGAAGTCTTTTCATCCAAAAGCTTAACAATTGAGAAAGCCCTAGAAGTTCATTGCAAATGTAGATTCCCATAGAAAACTACAACTGATGCTTCAGAACATCGCTAAAACCATTTTCAGCAAAATTGGCTAGTTTCACTACATAGGCAATATTTACCTCTACTACCTAGACCTGTTCCTCCGCTGAACAGAATTTTGTCATAGCAACCTAAAGTTCCTCTTTGATTATTGCATCAAGATTCTCCACCGATGTCACGACCTAAATTTCACTATAAGTCGTGATGGGGCCCAAGTCACCATTATGCAAGCCAACGGTGAACTACCAACTTAATTGTTTATTTTATTATTGTTCAAATCACAAAACCCAATTAAATAATATAGCAAAATCTGGCACTCATAGAAACCCGTGCTTTTCCTTACCAATTTTCGAATATAAATAAATCATAAAGTGAAATAATAATAATAACGTGAACTATAATAATAAACCTCCACTAGGACCCCCCCCCCCCTCCCGCAACTCGGTGTCACAAGTGCATGAGCATCTACTAGGAAATACAATAACGTACAACATCTATCTGGAATACAAGATAGATAGGATAATGTAAATAATTATGGTGGAGATTTCATATGCTGTGGATCATAACATGGGATGCAGCTCACCGTAAAGTCCCCGCAATAGCTGCGCCTTTACGCCCAAAAGACCACTAGAAATATATACCTGCGCAATAAGTGCAGAAGTGTAGCATGAGTACGTAAATCATTGCGTATCCAGTAAGTATCTAGCCTAACCCCCGAGAAGTAGTGACGAGGGGTCGACATCGACACTTACTAGTGGTCCAATAAATCAAGTACAATAGAAATTAAACAAGTATGAAACATGGTAATAAAGCAGTAAAAACAAATACAGATACATGATACAATCCTCATCTGAACAGTAAACACAAGTCCTCAAATATCGGTTACCTTCTCAAATGGAGTGTATAATATAATCCCCACCAGATAGGTCATCACAACTCAAGTCAGAAAAAACTCACAGATACAATGGCTTCTGGTCAAGTATTACTCACGATCCTGCCGAGGCGAACGTCTCGATCCCATAAGAGTATTTCATGAAGTTTCCAAGGCGAACAGCCCGATCCTATAAGAATTTGACGTGATACTGCCGAGGCGAATAACCCGATCCCATAAGAGTATTTTATAGAAATGCCGAGGCGAATGTCCAGATCCCCTAAGAGTGTATTACAATATCCTGGCGAGGCGAACGGCCCAATCCTATAAGAGTGTGTTATAATATCCTGCTGAGGTGAACGACCCGATCCCATAAGAGTGTGTCACAATATCCCGCCGAGACGAACCGCCCGATCCTATAAGAGTGTGGTACATAATCCTGCCGAGGCGAACAACCCAATCCCATAAGAGTATAGTACATAATCCTGTCGAGGCGAACGACTGGATCCATTAGAATAATAAACTTTAACGGGTCCTTGAGCTCACTCACGAATATACGTGTGAGCTATGAAATTTAAGGAAGCTTTTCGATGAAAACACACAACTGTAACGACCCGGCCGGTCGTTTTTGAAATTTACGCCCCGATCCCCTATTAACTGCTTTTCCCAAGTTTATTTCTGCTATTTTGATTTGCTGGGATATTCGGTTTTGAGTTTCGGAGAGTTTTGGGACACTTAGTCCCTAAATGATAGCTTAAGTGTTGGAAAGTGGACCGTAGTCGGAACAGTGTGAAGACGGTCTCGGAACGGAAATCCGATGGTTCCGTTAGCTCCGTTAGGTGATTTCGGGTTTAGGGGCATGGTCGGATTGTGTTTTGGAGGTCCGTAGCTAATTTAGGCTTGAAATGCTGAAAGATCGAATTTTGAAGTTTCCGGTTAGATAGTGAGATTTTGATCCGAGGGTCAGAATGGAATTCCGAGAGTTACAGTAGTTCCGTTTTGTCATTTGGGATGTGTGTGCAAAATTTCAGGTCATTCGGACGTGGTTTGGTTGGGTTTTTGATCAAAAGCAGAATTCGGAAGATTTTAGAAACTTAGGCTTGAATCCGATGCGTTTTGGTTATTTTGATGTTGTTTGGAGTGTCTTGAAGATTGGTACAAGTTTGAAAAAGGTTTTAGGATATGTTGATGCCTTTGGTTGAGGTCCCGGGGGCCTCGGGATGAATTCGGATGGTTAACGGAGGAAATTTTGGAGTTGAAGTTGTGCAGCAGCTGTTCTTCTGGTATTTTCGCATCTGCGGTCTGGGAACCGCAGATGCGGAGCCGCAGAAGCGGCGTAGAGGGCCGCAGAAGCGGCGTAGAGGGCCACAGAAGCGAAATTGGGATTTTCCTTAGGAACCGCAGATGCGTAAAATTTCCGCAGAAGCGGAACCGCTCCTGCGGTTAGAGGTCCGCAGATGCGGAAGTTGGTATTTTAATGAGAGTCGCAGATGCGACGTTGTGTCCGCCGCAAATGCGGGAATCGCTGGGCAGAACCTATATTTTGTTGCCTTTGCGAAATCGAGCCATTCTTTCACCATTTTCATCCAGGTTTGAAGCTTTTGAGAGAGACTTTTGAGGCAAACAAAGAGGAATAACTTGGAGGTAACATTTTTGAATTCATAACTCGCTTTTATTTGATTAAAGACCTAATTAGTGATGAGAAAATTGGAAAAAATGGGTAATTAGGGCTTGAGTTTAAGAGGTCTTCAAATGAGGATTTGAGGGGTCATTTGGACTTTGATTTCAGTGTTCTTGGTATGTATGAACTCGTGAGAGTATGAGGATTTCCGAAAATATAAATTTTACCCGATTCCGAGACGTGGGCCTGAGGGGCATTTTGATCATTTTACCTAATTTTGCGTATTTGCTTAGAATTTAATTGTACAATCAGTTATTTGAAGAGTTATTTACATTATGAAACTTAATTGAATAGATTTGGGCCATTTGGAGTCGGATACTCGTGGCAAAGGCGTGGTTTCGGGTTGACTTGCACTTGTTCGAGGTAAGTGACTTGTCTAACCTTGTGTGGGGGACCTTTCCCCTTAGGATTTATATTGTGGTAATTGAAATGCCTGTACGTGAGGTGACGAGCACGTACTTGTGCTAATTGTTGGAAATCTGTCTTTTTTCATTAAAAATAGCCTTGAATTGTGTTCTTCCTTTTCTTGCTTACACTGTTTGGACACTAAACCTGCTGTAGCTTAGAGAAGCATGTCTACTTGACTAAATTGCTCTAATTGCCTTAACTGCCTTAATTGTATTACGTGAACCGTGCTAGGTTAGGATTATCTGCTCCATTTTGATATGAAATTGATTGGATTGAATTCTTGTTGTTGCTGTGTATTTACTTTGGGACTACGGAACCGTATTTCGGGAGATCCCCCTGCACGTTTACTTTGGGACTACGGGACGGTATCCCGGGAGCTCCCCTGTATGTTTACTTTGGGACTACGGAATTTCATTCCGGGAGATCCCCCTGCATATTTATGAGTTGGACTACGGGACTGCACCTGGGAGATCCACTGGAGATGATATTTATATTTGGGGACTACAGGACGGTATCCTGGGAGATCCCCGGTTGTTATCTTGGAGCTGAGTTGTGTTCTCGTACTGTGCTTTACTTGCCTCTGTGATAGTTGTTGCTGTCCTTTATATCTTGTGTTATTTATTTACACTGTTATTTTACACTGTTAAACCTTATATCTTATTTCACCTCAGTAGGGCCCTGACCTTCCTCGTCACTATCCAACTGAGGTTAGGCTTGGCACTTACTGAGTACCGCTGTGGTGTAATCATGCCCTTCCTGCGCATGTTTTTCATGTGCAGATCCAGGTACCTCTACTCAGGCTTACCATTCTTGAGGCGAGGCGATTCTACGGGACTTCGAGGTATATCTGCCGCGTCCGCAGACCGAGGAGTCTCTTTCTATTCCTGCATCTAGTATTTAGCCCTTCTGTACTTTATGTTCTTGATTAGACATTCCGGAGATTAGAACTATGTAGTGTCTTTCTCAGCTTGTGGATCCGTGAGTTTCCGGGTTTTGGGATAGTGTATCAGATTTTTGAATAGTTGTGTGTTTATGCCAAGCAGTATTTAAATACTATTTCTTTCAGTTATTCGGCTTTTGATTATTTATTCCGCAAGATTAGTTGTTTTTCCGTATTTTTAGGCTTACCTAGTCGTAGAGACTAGGTGCCGTCACGATAGTTTACGGAGGGCAAACTGGGGTCGTGACAACAACGCAGGAGAAATTCGTAAGGGAAGCATAATTATTCCGCGGCTAATCAAGTAGCTCATCAAATCTCTACAATAGCGAGTTCAGCACTCTAGGCAAGCCTAGTCTTAGGTCGTAACGCGAAATAAAGGAATTAAATAGGCAAGGATAACTCAAATAGTACAATTAAAACATGGCGTGAATCTTAGTCTACCCCGACATAATCAGGAATTCTAGCATACGCACAGACACTCGTCACCTCGTACATGTGTAGCTCCCACAACATGTAGCATATAACAAGAATAACACCTACGGGGTAAATTCCCCCTCACAAGGTTAGATATGAGACTTACCTCGCTCTGAAGTTCCATAACCGGCTCCAACACTTCCCTAACACCTCAAACTGATGCCCATCAATCCAAAACTAGTCAAACAATGTGCAAACCAATAAAAATATACTCTAATACTTATAATTAATCAATTTATAAAAATTCCCAACTTCGCTCGAAAAGTCAACAAAGTCAACCCTCGGGCCCATGTGCCCGGATTCTGAAAATTTTCGAAGACAACATTACCTAATACTACGAACTCAAATATGTAATTTATTCCTAATTCCATTTCTAAAATCGTGGTCAAATCCAAATATACCAATTTCTAGGGTTTTCTCTTAAAATCCCACAATTTTCATAATTTTTTCACGTATAATTCCGTATATAACTCATGTATTTAACTTGCAATAAGTGAGAATCACTTACCTCATTTTTCCCGATGAAAATTTCCTCAAAATAGCTCCCCAAATTCGGCCAACCCAAGTGAAAAATGAAAGAAAGAGCCAAATCTCGTACTTAACAAAGCATTCTGCCAAGTGATCTTCGCATCTGTGAAGCTAATGGCCGCTTCTGCTGCGTCGCTTTTGCGGCAACAAGTCCACTTCTGCGGAAAGCACTGGAGGCCCGTCCCTTCGCACCTGCAAACAAGGTCTGCTCCTGCGACATCGCTGGTGCGACAATCGACCCTCGCTTATGCGCTCCTCTTCACTTCTGCGCTCCAAGGAGCCGTATCTGCGCCATCGCAGATGCGGTCCAAATGTCACTTCTGCGATTCTTCGCCAACCCGCCTTTTCCTAATTTTGCGATGATCAGCCCGCCTCTGCGAAGTCACTTCTGAGACCAAAATTCCGCAGAAGCGGATACACCAACACCAGAATCCCTTCAGCAGAGAAATCATGAGACGAAACGATCTGAACCACGTTCGTAACTCCCCCGAGACACTCGGGACCCCGTCCAAATATACCCACAAGTTTCATGACATAACGCGGACCTGCTCAAGGCCTCAAATCACATCAAACAACATCAAAACTATGAATCGACGATCGAAACCTTTCTTTAAACTTTTAAACTTCGCTGTACACGTCCGAATTATGCTTAAACATCCTGGAATGACGCCAAACTTTACGTGCAAGTCATAAATCCCAATACGAACCTATTCCAAGGCTCGGAATCCCAAACTGACATCGATAACACCAAAGTCCACTTCAAGTCAAACTTAGGAAAAACTTTCAAAATGCCAACTTTCCACAATAAGCGCTGAAATGCTCCCGGGCTACCCGATACTCAACTTGAACATACGTCCACGTTCAAAATTATCATACGAACCTATTGAAACCTTCAAATCCCGATTCTGAGGTTGTTAACTCAAAAGTCAAACCTTGGTCAACTCTTCCAACTTAAAGCTTCCGAATTGAGAATTTTCCATCCGAATCAACTCCCAACTTCCAAAAATTTATTTCCTACCACGCGTACAAGTTATAATACATGAAGTGAAGCTACTCGAGGCCTCAAACCGCAAAACGACGCGCTAGGGCTCAAAACGACCGGTCGGGTCGTTACAACCGACTTCTTGTGTGTATCCGTACTCTTTTTTGATTCAGTCAATATAACACTTAAGGCATCAACATACGTCTTAGCAAATTCAAGTTCACTCTTCAAAGCATCACAATCAACTAAAGACAATTTTTGAGTATTTTCATCGTCCACCGCCATGCCATTTTTACTCTTCACACAAAGTATTTTAATTTTTTATTTTTATTTTTTTTTTTTTTGCAAAAAAAAAACAACAACCACATGAAAGGAATTTGAAGAGTCATAATTACTAATAAGTGAATTCCATTTTTTATATTTTTTTTTCTACAAAGTGCATTTCTTTTTTCTTATTATGACATTTTAAATTTCTAATTGATTTAAGATAAATTTTCTTTTAAGGATTTTGAGTAATTAGGTACCTAATGACATGTTAAGTTTGGCAAACTAAGTTCAAAAAATTTAATTTAAGCCGGTCAAGGCGGTTCAATAATATTACTGAACTAAAACTAGATTTACTAAGATGCCTTAAACTTTTTAATTAAATATAAATATACAAAAAGATTAATGTCGCCTTTTCTACTTTTTTTTATAGGATAGTGGTCTTAATTAAAAGATATTAAGCCTTTAACTTTATATAATATTTATTATTATATTAGTAAAGGTTAATTTATGTTAATAAGATACTAGCCCTGTATTTATAATATTATCTTAGATATTATTAAACATTTACTAATATGAAGATTTGTATAGTATAATTTAAGATTTTGAAAATATTTTTATTGTTAAAAAAAGACAGTCTTTCTTTCCTATTCTTCACTAAAGATTTCATATTTTTTCTACAAAGTAACAATTCTTGAGGTCTTAAAATTTTGGGGTCCAAAGCAAAGGCTTTACTAGCTGTCTCCCTCGACCCTCGTGCCACCCCTTAAATTCGTTATTAAATTGAGCCAGCAAAAATTATGTCATGATATCAAATAATAGATTTGGTGATTGTACATTACTAATGTTGCTTTTTTTTTTGGATTAAAATTGGTAAATGATTATTTTTTAGATTGGCTGTTAGTGTTTTGCCACCTTTTTCAACTAGGTAAGTAGCCACTCAAAAATACCCATGTATAAAATATGGAAGAACTCCAATAATCGGTGCAAGATTTCAAATATTCTACAAGTGAAGCTCCAACAAAGTGTACTGGAGTTCCAAAAACTCTCTACAAGTGTAATCCCAAAATCTATAACTGAGGCTTCAGAACTTCATTATAGCCATTTTCAGCAAATTTGGTAAGTTTCACTCCATAGGCAAGATTTGCATCTACAGCTTGGACCTGTTGCTTCGCCGAACTGAGCTCTGTCATTGCAACCTGAAGTCCCCCTTTGATTATTGCATCAAGATTCTCCACCGATTTCTTGTGGGCATTTATTGTCACGACCCAAAACCTAGCCTGTCGTGATGGCGCCTACCGTAGTACTAGGCAAGTCGACATTTTAAAATAATTCCAACACTTTTAAATGAAAAGAAAAACAACACGGATTTAAGTTCATCAAATTCTCAAAAACTGGATAGAAGGACAAAACCCAATACGGAAATTCCCAACATCGGGATGTCACTGAGTACCTGAGCGTCTATACAACACAAGTCTGGAAATACTGTCTATAATAGTCTGAAACTAAATATATAAAGTGAAAAGATAGGGAATGAGAGACAAGGACTGCGACGCCGGGTATCTACCTTGAAATCTCCAAACGATCAAGCTGTGTAGAGAAATCAACACCCACCGTGTCCGGAAACACCTAGATCTGCACACGAAGTGCAGAGTGTAGCGTGAAGACAACCAATACAGTAAGTAACAAGACTAAATAAAGGACTGAAAGTAGTGACGAGCTTCACAGTTATAGTTCAATTACAGTAATTTCAACATAGGAAGATAGACATGCTTTCAAGTTCGACAAGTAAGGCCAAAATAATTAATTCATGTCAAGTTCAATTCAAACAGGATATAATATCTCTCAGAAATTCCATGACAGTGATATATGCTAGCTAAAGTGCAACAATAATGAAATCAAACCCATCATCTCAGAGCAACAGTCACTCAGTCCTCTCATTCACTCCAACCACACAGTCACTCATTTCCTCTAAGTCGCTCAACACTCGTACTCAGCACTCGCACTCGGCACTCGCACTCAGTAGGTACCTGCACTCATTGGGAGTGTATACAGACTCTGGAGGGGCTCCTTCAGCTCAAGCTCTATAACAAGCCAATCATGGCATAAATCAATAAAACATGCTGCGGCGTGTAGTCCAATCCCACAAATATCCTTACAATCAGGCCCTCGGCCTCACTCAGTCCTCAACGTCTCCAGTCTCTCGGGCTCTCAATGATCATGAAAATTAGCCCAAACAGAAATGATATATTGTATCAACAAAGAACAATAGAGACTAAGATATGATATGCAAGTAAAACTGTGACTGAGTACAAAACAACAATTTAGCAGATAATTCAACATGTATGCGACCTCTAGGGTCCCTACAGTGCTAACACATAGTCTATACATGATTTGAAGTTCAATTTCTATAACGCATGGAATGTACGGATAACAACAGATTTTTCAGCTATATAGTTCCATGGAATGGACCAAGTCACAATTCCTACGGTACACGCCTATACGCCCGTCACCTAGCATGTGCGTCACCTCTAAAACCAATCACATAACACATAATACGAGATTTCATACCCTTAGAACCAAATTTAGAACTGTTACTTACCTCAAACCATGCAAATCCCTACTCCAAAACGCCCTTGCCTAACGAAGCGGCCTCTAAATGCCTCGAATCTAGACACAAGTAGTTTGATACAATTAACACGGGCTAAAGAAATCTTCCATAAAAGAAAATACTAAGTTATTAATCAAAAGTCAAAAATCGGCTCAAAAGCCGGCCCCCAGGCCCACGTCTCGAAATCCGATAAAAGTCACAAAATCCAAAAATACATTCAACCAGGAGTCCAATCATACCAAATTTACCAAAATCCGACACCAAATCGTCACCCAAATCCCAAATCAAACTCTCCAAATCCCTAGCCTCAAACTCCCAAATTCCACCTTAAATACAAACAAACTAGGTGAAAATTCAATGGGGAAACAAGATTATTGATTAAAATGAGCACAAGGGGACTTACCTCAAGAAAACCCTAGAAAATCCTCTAAAAAATCTCCCAATCCCGAGCTTGAAATGTTCAAAATGAAGAAAAAACGCGAACACTTGAATTTAATGTTCTGTCCAGCCTTTTCACTTCCGTGGTTCATTTAGCCACTTCTGCGCCACTGCTTTTGTGGTCAACCATCCGCATCTGCGGAAGTCACTAATGCTGACCAATCGCTTTTACGATCAAAAATCCCGCTTCTGCGCAAATCCTCCGCTTTCGCGGACCAGCCTCCCCTAAGCTCTCCTCCTCTTCTGCGATCCTCCACGCGCAGGTGCGGGTCTGCACCTGCGGAATTCTTTCCGCACATGCAATACACCCCAAATCCATACCCAAATCTTGCTTCTGCGCCACTCCAGCCGCACCTGCGACTTCGCAACTAAGGGTCTCAATTCATTTCAAAATCCCTTCGAACCCGAACCGACTACCCCGACAAGTCACATAATAGCTATAAAGTACAAAATGAGCAGTAAATGGGGGAACAGGGCTTTAACTCTCAAAATGACCGACCGGTCGTTACATCCTCCCCCTCTTAAACAAACTTTCGTCCTCGAACGGCTCTAGAAATGTACCTGGTGTCTTAAATAGGCGTGGATATCTGCTCAGCATTTCCCGCTCGTTCTCCCAAGTAGCCTCCTCAACTGGCTGGCCTCTCCACTGCACATTCACTGAAGCTATGTCCTTTGACCTTAACTTTCGAACCTGCCGATCCAAAATGGCCACCGGCTCCACATCATAAGTCAAATCACCATCCAACTGAACCGTGCTGAAATCCAAAACATGAGACGGATCGCCGACATACTTCCTAAGCATAGAAAAATGAAGCACTGGATGCACACTCGACAAACTAGGTGGCAAGGAAAGCTTTTAAGCCACCTCTCCAATCCTCTGAAGCGCCTCAAACGACCCAATATACCGAGGGCTCAACTTGCCCTTCTTCCGGAACCTCATAACACCCTTCATGGGTGAAACCTTGAGCAGTACCTTCTACCCAGCCATCAAAGCAACATCATGAACCTTTCTATCAGCATAACTCTTCTGTCTAGACTACGCTGCGCGAAGCCGATCCTGGATCAATTTAACCTTGTATAAAGCATCCTGAACCAAGTCAGCACCCAAATTCCTAACTTCACTGTTGATACCCAATTTTGCCCTCATATTTTTTCAATATATATATGCCTTCAAAATAGCTTTTTATGCGTCATTATTTAGTTTACAAATCTATACAAGCATTTGCTATAATTTTTCATATTTTTTTAGAGCTCTTAAATTAATTTTCTTGCATTTAAATTATATAAATATTTATTAATTATCCCTTTAAATTATTTTGTGATGACTTAGTTACCTAAATTATTATTTTCTCCTATAATATATGTTTCTAATATTTTTTATTTTATTTCATACAATTACATTAGCATTTTTTAAGCTATTTATCTAATTTTGCAATAATAGCCTATATTCATATATACCTGCTTTTATCTGTACTATTTGTGTCAAAATAGCCTTTTATATTTTTGTAATGCTAAATTATTATTGTTTATCATTTTAGTGCGCATAATAACATTATTTATTTATTTATTTATTAACCATTTTTATAGATTGTTTTGATAAACTTTGGGTATTTAAATAACAGCCCAATTTTTAACCAATTTTCGGACCAGAATCAGCCCGACACCTTAGCCAGAACCCCAGCCCAAAGCCAAATGACCCATGTCTAATACCCGACAGGTAACCCGTTTTACACGGCCCGCCCATCTCCCTTTTCTCATCTTGGCCGTTGATCTCAAGAGATCAACGACCCTTAATGAAGTAACCTCTTTTAATTTAACCCCAACCCAGAAACCTTAACCCCATTTCCTAAAGACCGCCGCCTCTATTCTCTCTGTCACTCCTCTCTTCTTCACTAAACCCTAGCCGCCTCCCCTAAATCCCTCTTCTAATCCCACTGATAATGGGATTCGATTACTATTCTCTTATCATATTTGAATCCTTTTGGTACTGGTTGTCCGTTTGTGGTGTTACCTAGGCGATTGCCTAAACATGGCAAGCAATATCTTCCGAATCGAACCAAAGTGGTTCGAATCTTTGATTTTGAGCACTATTTTGTCTATATACATTCAATACTACACTGTGTGAGTCCGGTTTTGTTTGGATTCTGCTGATTTACACTTTCCCTAAAAAACTAGGGTTTACAGATGTTCTCTCTTAAATTGATTTCAAATCAATTTGCATGTTTCTTTTCCTTGTCTGTTGTTTTAATTATTCTGTTTCCTTATATGTTTGCTCGATTTTTGACTTCTATATAAGCCCCCTCATTTTCCCTTTTGGGACAGACTAGGAAATCGATTTTTACTATAATTTGGGGGTTTTGCTACTCTTTACTTGGTATTCTGTACTGGCCGGCCGAAATCCAAGGCCATTAGCATTTTGTTACCTGTTCTTGGTGCGAGCATTGCCCTGAGTTCATCGATGCTCTTGGAAACTTTGACGCATTAGGGATTCTGGGTTTTCTGTGGAAACCTACTCTTTATTGTTCTTCGCTTAACTGGTGAGTCACTATACTTTGCAATTTCATTGCTGGATATCTGTGGTTTGCATACATTTTCACTCCTGCAATTGGTCAGTTCAGTATGATTTCTGGATTGCTTTTGAGTGTAATTTCGTTTGCTTTCTTTAATCCTCTGGGCCTCTTTAACTTCTTGTTTCAAGCATGCCTAAAACTAGGTATATTAAATTCTGACCAGTCGATGTGTTCAAATTGTTGCTGTTTGGAACTCTTACACTTGTTAGCATCTTTTGGTGTTTAATTTAGTCTTTTGCTATCAATTTTGTTACTTGAATATGCCTTACTCGCATAATTTGTACTTCTTTTAGTCGACTAGTGTAGTGGTAGCTTGCTTATCTAACATGTTTGACCCTGCTCTCTATCAAATGCCTTTAGCATGTTTAACCCCTCCCTGATTCCCCAGTAGTTATAATCTGCTTTTCTCGTGTCTAAATGCTGTCCTATTGCCAAATTAGCATGACTGTTCCATAACATTGGGACTTACACTTAGCATAACCTGACCTTCTTTAGGCAATTATTCTTCCGTGTCAATGCTAGAATACCTACATGCATTGTTTAACATAAGTTTACTTCTCACTCTATTCTGAATCTCTGTGATGCTTATCTTGCATACATAATGTGTTTTAATGTTACCTTTTCCCTCAACTGTGATCTTGCTTCCCTGTTAATGTGCCCCCCAGTGTGTCTTAATCCCGTGTTCCTTCAGTAATTACTTGGCCTGTCATAATGTGTGCTCCCTATCATGTTTCAATGCAATCCTACCTCCTGACGAGTTAACATGTTTGTGTTATGATACTAAGATGTATACTAAGCATAAATCAGACTTCTTAGGTCTCAACCTGTTAATGTTAACTTCTGTCAAACCTGGCAAACCTATTCCTCCTCTAGTTCTCTCTCAATATGTGTTTGTTATGTGCTACTTTGCTAAATATTGAAGTTCTCCTGAACAAGTCCCAGGACCTGCTTGACTGGCTATTCTGTATGCTCAACTTGGCTATGTCTACTTTAGGATAGGAATGTATCCCCTAACTTCTATCCACTCTCCTTACTTGCAACTTATGCTATTCTGAACTCCTCATTCTTAGCCGGCTGAAAGCCAAGGCTACCTAGGTTCTATTGTTGGCCTCCCTAGTGTGAGCACTGCTCGGGGTCCAATTGAGACCCTAGTGAACTCTGACGCACTACGGCTTGGTCCTTAGTCACTCCCTCAATCTCAAACTGTTCCTATTCACTCTACTTCACCCTGTTATGTGTTGTGTACCTGAATTGGCTAATTTAAATGGTGCAACACTTGGTGCTATGGTTGAGTAAATTGGTTTTGGATTCCTCTATGGATCCCTGAGTCGTGTATTGAATGTGTCTCTTTGTTGAAGGCCTGAGTATGCTGTGTAAAAGTTATTGAAGGCCCAGGCAATGTTGGGTATTTTATTTAGGCCTGCTGTAGGCCTATTCTCACTATTATGTACATTTGTATTTTTTTACTCATTATTAGGCTTGTAATAACCTTTTGTATAAACAATTCGGGTGTTAGTAAAAAGGGAATGGATAGAATTTGATATTTACATGCACAATGGGTAGATAACATGCTTATAGGACTTGACAATGTGTTTGCTATATGTGTTGTTCGATTACATGAGCACTGTAGAGATCATGACATTAGGAGAAGCACACACACACACTACTTGTTTATCATTAATCATGAGTTTAGATGCTATGTCTGTTGCTACGTGTTTATAGATAGCATGCCTATAGGAAGTGAGCACTCTGCATGACTACTTTCAAATGCATTAGAAACCTGCCTATAGGAACAAATGGCAACGAACTTTCTTTCAATTCACTCCAGTTATTCGCTAGAAATCCTGCCTATAGGATTTTATCACTTTATTCGCTATTATATCGCATTGATCACTAGAAATCTTGCCTATAGGGCCAAGTATAAATAAAGCGAGTTCTAATCATCAACTGTTAAGGATCCTGCCTATAGGAAACAATTGCTTGTTAATTGGTTAACATTAGACTGCTCAAACACTGTTTCTGAGCGCCACTGTTAGGAAAATCTAAATAATTCTGGGACTCTTCCCGGCAGAGTCTATTATACGTAATTGCGTAGATCACCTAGGCATCACATATGGGATTGGTAACTTCAAACTTTTAATAGTTAGCTTGTAATCCTGCATTATTCCGCCTATAAACCATATCTTGCATCTGAAATTTACCTGCATACTTTGATCACCTAGAAAACATGTCCATAGGTTTAAGATTCTGGATTCTGCCAATTCCTAATTAATTTATGTGTTTGCATGCACTTGTTGCTTAAGTGTGGATGTCAATGTGAGCCTTTAATTGCATCTATGTGAAGTCTTTGGGTGTTTTGATTGTCGCCTAGCTTTTGCATTTTTGAGCAACCTAGATAAGGTCTAGAACCATCCAAATAGAGGTCCAAAGCCTCCTGAACCATAGGTACCATGACAGGTAGTGCACGCGTAGGGCACGATTTAGAATTGAATTAGAGCGCTCTTAGGTAAACAACTTTAACATAGTAATCGGGTAGCAGGAGATGCTAGTCTGTGCCCGCTTATATGAGTAACAACCCATCTCGAGGGAGTTACAAAATATTATTTATGTTGCACGGGGTGATCCTTTAGGCTAAAATACTTAGGACCCCCTCCCCCTTTTTTTTCCTACTAGAATCAAAAAATAGTTGTACCCCTCTGTTCAAGATCTTTTTATAATAAAATTCTTAAATTTTGCGCTCTCTCTTCGTTTATTTGATCACATAGACTAATCCATATAATTTAAGTTCAGCCGGGACCCACATTTGTGGACCTCGAGGAGTGCCTAACACCTTCTCCTTGAGGTAACATGAGCCCTTACCCGATTTTTGGCAACGCAGACTAGTTAAACCAGAGTCATTTGCAAATAGGTGCCCTAACGCACCTTAAAAATCGTTAGGTGGTGACTCTCCTCTTTTAATACCTCCTTAAAAGAGTTGTCACGTGTCGAATCCCGCTTTCGCGAGAAAGCGGGGCACGACACTCACCCGACTCAAACCAACCCACTGGAGATCGACACCGTATCCCATACAAAGCCTCATACTGAGCCATCTGAATGCTCGACTGGCAGTTGTTGTTGTAGGAAAACTCTACGAGTGGAAGAAACTAATCCTAAGAACCTCCGAAATCAATGACACAAGCGCGTAACATATCCTCCAATATCTGAGTAGTGCGCTTTGACTGTTCGTCCGTTTGAGGGTGAAATGTTGTACTCAACTCAACCTGGGTGCCCAACTCTCGCTGCATGTTTTTCTAAAACTGCGATATAAACTGCATGCCCCAATCTAAAATGATGGACACTGGCACACCGTGAAGGTTGTCACACCTCCTTTTTACTACACCCGCAAGGGTGTAAAGGAGTTTTTCCAATTAAAGGACAATCGGAACGGGATTTATTATTAATATTCAGAGTCGCCACTTGGGAGATTAATGGTGTCCCAAGTCACCGGTTGAATCCCGATCCGAGGAAATTATGACTCTGTTAACAGTCCGCAAACCAGAAATCCGAGTAAGGAATTCTGTTAACCCGGGAGAAGGTGTTACGCATTCCCGGGTTCCGTGGTTCTAGCACGGTCGCTCAACTGTTGTATTTGATTTTATCTGATTTCAAAACATGTTCTAGCTTATGCTTTTGTTAGTCAAACGCTTTTATTTTTATTTTTTAATAAGAATTGCAACGTCGTGAAAATGCATCTCGAATCACGTCGCACCAGTGCACCCGTGATGGTTAACACATTTCGACTTCGTTTAGATTTGGATTTAGGTCACATAAATATGCACCCGAATTTAGGAAAGTAATATTATTAAAATACGCGCCTAAAGCAACTACGCGTTATCATCTTTGGGAAAAACCGTGAAATTCGCTAAACGGCTCGTCCCGGAGTCTAAGTATTTTTATAGCATTTATTGAGGTCCCCGTAATTTGTTTGTTTTGTTTAGCGATGATCGTCTCATTTATTATTTAAAAGACAAACCTAATGCAATTATGATTTTCTATTTTTATTCCGTCTCTAAAAATGAAGGGAAAATCCTAATTAGTTAAGGCCAGGAATTTCAAACCCGAATTCAAACAACCAGAAATAGGTAAAGAGAAAATGGGCCTTGAGCCCAGATTGCAAAACAGGCACGTTGTGAACTAAAGTTTTCACGGCCACCGTCATCGGGCCTAAGATTGGTCATCATTTTGTCAAAACAGACCTGGGCTCTATTAATACACCCAGGCCCAAATGCAAACAGGCGGCCCAATGGAAGTAGAGGGCGATTCAGGTGGCTGTGATGCCAAAGTCTGGGATCGAATCCCAGCAGGAACAACTACAAATCAATTGGCTATGAAGCCAACGTCGAACCCAAACCACACTGTCATGAACTACTAGTCTAGATGAATCAACTCAATTCAAGTGAAACTTAACACTAATTTGCCGATACCAATTCAAATGCCCATATCAGTGATATCTAAGACTTCTATTCAAATGCAGACAACTAATTATACCCTAGCAGGATCAAAAATTGCTACCAGTAATATGAATACTACCAAACCAATTCACAAGTTGAACTTTTGACTAACATCTCAACCAAATCAGATTCTGAGTTCGTATGTTGTAATAAAAACTTCACTCTGATTCAACAGTAACATAAACTACACAAATTAAACAAGTCTACTGAATTATACATAACTACTGAATTATACAAGTACTAAACCCCATGTACTATCAGCAAAACACAAGTAGCCTTCAATCAAACAAACAGATCCTTGAACACTCCATTCCAACTTCAATGTATACATCATGTAGTTCAAAGTAGTGTACCTGGATTCAAATGAAAATTGAAAGAGCAGAGAGTCAGCAGCAATTAGCAACAACTAAAGTCCAACAGTCCCAGACAGCGACAATAAGAGCAGTTTTGAGCCAAAACCACTTCTCAAAAACCCAGGAATACTTCACAGAAACACAGCACCCAACTGATGGCCCAAATTGACTTGATTAGACCCAAAATCCACCCATAGTGGAACTAGTGTATTGCAGAAAAGCCCCAGCAATTAGAATAGATGAAGATCAATGCCTAAAACTCACAATTACTCTATAAAATGCAATGTAATCGTATTTTTGGATTTTTCCCTTTTTCTGTTTGTTTTCTTTTTATTTTTGGAGATTTGGAGTTTGGATTTCAAATTTCAGATCTGTTGAGATTGCAGAGACTATTTTTTGGGGAGGGGTTTTAGGTGTTTCCAAACTTGTTGTACAAGGCAAATGAATGCCTATTTATAGGCAAACTTAGGGTCCAATTTCAGATTTTCACTTTACCCATTAGTCCCTATCTTAATTCTATTTTCTACCCCTTGTTTCTTGACTTGTTACACAAGTAACTACCCTAAGTTTAATGAAATCTGCACTATCGTCCATCCTAGAAGGTTCTATACCCATTACAATTCCTATTCTACCCTTACTTTACTTCAACAATTACCAAATCTGATTAAACCACCCTTTTTCCATGCCTAAACTACCCTTAGCATCCCCTGAAATTAATGACTAAATCCAGCAGTCCCTAAACCTAATTAAGGACCAGCTACATCAAAACAATTAATGGATTCTTATATTTCTAATCAGGAAAACAAAATTAAACTAACAAAACAAACAGAAATTTAACTAACAAATTGTCATCTAATAAAACAATTAGAGATCCTAATTCTAACAAGTTTAGATCATGAACAAATTATTATTATTACTAAAACTAATCAAACAACCGAAAGTTCTATTACTTAAGCTATCATTTAAACATTTAACAGAATCGGATCAAGATTAAAATAGTGACAATTAAACTAGAAAAATCAAAACCAAATCAATCAAGGATGATGAAGCAAAGAAAATTTAAAACTCCTAGAATTAACCAAATCAGAATTATACACCATTGCCACTGAAACTAACCTAATTGCTACATTAAAAGTCAGAATTATCAAACCATGGCTATACTATAGTTAAGCGGCATTGGGACTAACAAAGAAAAGAACAGGAGATTGATTAAAGAAGAAAACAAACAACCAAGAAAGCAATCGATGACTTAACCTAATTGTTGAAATTGAACTGACCACGAGAAAACACATGCATAAAAGACAAAAAATTAAACAAAGAAAGGGAAACGTTGAAGAAAAACTTATCTAGGGTTCCGCCGGAAAACTTGAAATCGATATTCGAACTGTTCCAGTCACATTTGAGCCAAGCGCCCATGGGGGTCTGATAGGGGAAGACCAAGCGGTCTTATGGTGTTAATCTGGGCTCGATTGGGTTACTTTGGACTTTGACCGGAAAATTTCAATTCAATATTCGAGACGCTCCGGACAGATTCGAGATAGAATACCATGGGGGTTGGATAAAGGAAGAAGAGAGGGTATCAGGGTGTTAATTTGGGGTGGTTTGGAAGGAGTTGAGTCATGGCCGGAAAAGTTTAGATCTGATATTCGAGGCGATTGGATGGGATTCGAGATAAACTAAGATGGGGGTTGGAAAGAGGAGAGAACGGTGGTTCTAGGGTGTAATTTTGGTGGCCATCGGAGCATCGCCGCCGGCGGCGGCGATTTCCGGCCGGCGGCGCTAGGACGGAGGACGGCGGAGATGGGAGGAGGACGGCGGGGCAACGCCGGCGTTACAGGGAGTACGAGGAAGATGGGTTATGTTTTGGTTTTTTTGTATGATTTTCGGACAGTTTTATTTAGATTCGAGAATCAATCGTGGCCATTGGATTTGGGGGAATGGACGGTCATGATTAAACGACGTCAAAACGACGTCGTTTTGAGTATGGGGCAATTGGACCGGGCAGGGCGTTTGGGCCAGTGGTTTGGTCCGGTTTTGAGGGGTTTTTTGGGGTGGGCTAAACCATTTTTGGCCCAATTTGGGCATTTTATTGAGACCAATTTGTTTTCTTTGTATTTTCTTGCTTTTGTATTATTATTATTTTTTTTTAATGTATTTTTATATTTATTTATCTATTTTATAAAATGCTACAATAAAACTAAAAACAAATTGACTCTAACAATTATATTTCCTAATTAATTCCTAAAGAGAAATGCAAACTAATACCAAAAATGCGAAATGGACCCTTTTTGTTATTTTCTTAACATTTTGTTCTAAAACAAATTAATACTAAAATATGAAATTAAATCCTAAATGCAAAAATGCATATTTTTGTATTTTCATATGAATTAAAGTGCACAAATAAAAATGCAACAATTACCAAAAGTGCCACAAAATTCACAAAATATTATAAAATACTAAAGAAATTGTTTTTGTTTGAAATTTTGGGAATTATTGCTTAGGGCAAAAATCACGTGCTCACAAAGGCGAACAATCTCGCGGATGTAAATCTCGGCCAACCGCTCCGAAGAATAAGTAGTCCTAACTGGAATGAAGTGCGCATACTTGGTTAGCCGATCCACAATCACCCATATAGCATCAAACTTCCTCAAAGTCCGCGGGAGCCCAACTACATAATCCATGGTGATCCGCTCCCATTTCCACTCTGGAATCTCTAACCTCTGAAGCAATTCACCACGCCTCTGATGCTCATACTTCACTTGCTGATAGTTAAGGCACCGAGTTACAAACCCCACTATATCTTTCTTCATTCTTCTCCACCAATAGTGCTGCCTCAAGTCTTGGTACATCTTAGTGGCACCCATATGAATCGAATACCGCGAGCTGTGGGCCTCCTCAAGAATCAACTCACGTAGCCCATCTACATTAGGCACACAATTCCGACCCTGCATCCTCAACACCCCATCATCTCCAATAGTAACATCTCTGGCATCACCGTGATGAACCATGTCCTTAAGGAAAAGCAAATAAGGATCATCATACTGGCGCTCTCTGATGCGATTATATAAGAAAGACCGAGAAACCACACAAGCTAGAACCCGACTGGGCTCCGAAACATCTAATCTCGCGAACCATTTGGCCGAGGCCTGAACATCCACTGCAAGAGGTTTCTCACCAATAGGAATGAATGCAAGGCTACCCATACTCACCGCCTTTCTACTCAAGGCATCGACCACCATATTGGTCTTCCCGGGATGATACAGAATGGTAATATCATAGTCTTTTAGCATCTCCAACCATCTCCGATGTCTCAAATTTAGATCCTTTTGTTTGAACCAGTGCTGGAGACTCCGATGATCCATAAATACCTCACAAGACACACCGTAGAGATAATGTCTTCAAATCTTCAATGCATGAATGCTGGCAGCCAAATCCAAATCGTGGACATGGTAGTTCTTCTCATGGGGCTTCAACTGTCGCAAAGCATATGCAATCACCCTACCCTCCTACATCAAGGCACACCAATACCGATTCGAGAAGCATCATAATACACTGTATAAGAGCCTGAAGTTGAAGGCAAAACTAGAACTGGAGCTGAGGTCAAGGAAGTCTTGAGCTTCTGAAAGCTCTCTTCACACTCATCCAACCACCTGAAAGTAGCACCCTTCTGGGTCAATTTGGTCAAAAGCGATGCAATAGACGAGAAACCCTCCACGAAGTAACGATAATAACCGGCCAAGCCGAGAAAGCTCCAAATCTCCGTAGCTGAGGACGGTCTGGGCCGACTCTGAACTGCCTCTATCTTCTTCGGATCCACCTGAATCCCCTCACTAAATACCACGTGCCCCAAGAACGCCACTAAACTAAGCCAAAACTCACACTTGGAGAATTTGGCATAAAGCTTCTCCTCCCTCAACCACTGCAACACAATCCTCAAATACTAGGCATGATCCTCCTGGCTATGAGAGTACACCAGGATATCTCAATGAATAATATGACAAACGAGTCGAGATAAGGCTGAAATACACTGTTCATCAGATGCATGAACACTGTTGGGGTATTCGTCAGCCCAAAAGACATCACAAGGAACTCATAATGACCATAACAGGTCCTGAATGTTGTCTTTAGAATATTCGAGTCCCGAATCTTTAACTGGTGATACCCAGACCTCAAATCAATCTTAGAGAACACTCTCGCTCCCTAAAGCTGGTCAAATAGATCATCAATACGCGGCAAAGGATACTTGTTCTTTATTGTCACTTTGTTCAACTGTCTATAATCGATGCACATCCGCATAGTACCATATTTCTTCTTCACAACAGAACCGATGTACCCCATGGAGACACACTTGATCTAATAAACCCCTTATCAAGGAGTTCCTGAAGTTGCTCTTCAATTCCTTCAACTCAGCTGGTGCGATACGATACGATATAATAGAAATAGGCTGAGTGCCCGGCACCAAGTCAATACCGATGTCAATATCCCTATCGGGCAGCATGCCCGGCAGGTCTGCAGGACACATTTAGAAAATCTCGCACCACCGTAACAGAATCAATAGTAGGGGTATCAGCACCAACATCCCTCACAAAGGTCAAATAAGATAAACAACCCTTCCCAATCATCCGTTGAGCCTTCAAATATGAAATTAATCTGCTGGGAACATAGTCTAGAGAACCTCTCCATTCGATCATTGGCAACCCCGGCATTGCCAACGTCATGGTCTTAGCGTGAAAATCTAGAACAGCAAGACATGGAGACAACCAATCCATACCCAAGATCACGTCGAAATCAACCATACTAAGCAATAAGAGATCAACTCTAGTGTCCAATCCCTCAATAGTCACTACACACGACCGATATACACGGTCCACAATAATAGTATTGCCCACTAGCATAGATACATGAACAGATGAAACTAAAGACTCACGGGGTATATCCAGATAATGAGCAAAATATGATGATATATACGAATAAGTGAAATCAGTGTCAAATAATACAGAAGCATCCCTATGGCATACTGAGACAATACCTGTGATCACTACATCTGAAGCAACAACATCTGGCCTAGCAGAATTAGCATAGAATCAGGCCTGATCGGCTCCCCCTCAAGGGCGACCTCTAGCTGGCTGGGCGGGTGGTAAAGTAACTAGTACGGAAGTCGCAGTCTGACTCCTCTGTTGCACTGGACCTCTCGGGCAACGGGGACATTGCCTCCATATATGCCCAAACTCCCCGCACTCGAAGCAACTCCCCGATGCTGGTGGTAGGGACTGAAGGGGCCCCCGAGTATCGGGATAATTGCTAAAAGGACCTGGCATAGATGAACCCTGAACCGATGGAGCATGGGACGAATTCTAAGATGGAAGGGCACTAAGAGATGACTAACCCTGACTAGAACTGTATGAAGCATGTCTGGATGATCCACCACGGGGAACTGGACGAGCCATCTGAGCGGGCCTATAAAGACGACCCCTATTGTGGTAGGACTACCCCGAAAAGGAACACCACCAAAACCACCCAAACCTCGAGGCCTCTTAGCCTCCCTTTCCTCATGCTCCTGACTATGGACCATCTCAATCTGCCAAACAATATCAATCACCTCGTCGAAAGTAGCACCAGATACCCTTTACCGAGTCATAAGCAACCGTGGATAATATTTGAGGCCATCAATGAACCTCCTGATCCTCTCCCTATCAGTGGGAACCAACCAAACTGCGTGACGAGCCAACTCTTAAAACCTCATCTCGTACTGGGTCACAGATATGCCCTCCTGATGTAGCTGCTCAAACTGTCTGCGCAGCTCCTCCCTACGAGAGTGCGACATGAACTTCTCCAAGAAGAGAACGGAGAACTCCTGCCATGAAAGTGGTGCTGCACCGACCGGCTTGCGCCTATCATAAGCCTCCCACCATCTAAAGGCAGCCCCAGTAAATTGGAAAGTAGTGAACGAGACCCCACTAGTCTCCAAAATACCCGACGTGCAAAGGATCCGCTGGCACTTATCCAAGAAGCCCTGAGCATCCTCTAACTCAGCCCTGCTAAGTGATGGAGGCTGAAGCCTCCCAAATCTCTCTAGTCTCCTTTGCTCATCATCAGTCATAACAGGACCCACCTGGGCCCGAGCAACTACAACCGACTGGGGTGGTAGTACCCCCGGTGTCTAGAGCCCCTGCATCACCTACTCTGGAGTATGCGCGGCAGGAGTCTGAGTACCTCCCTCGGCCTGAGAAGTGGCTGCTGCAGTCGGAATAGTGACCGCCTGAGCAAGACTGGTGCACACAGTCAAAATCTGTGCGAAGGCATCCTGAAGGCCTATAATCAAAATAGGCACAGCTAGCACCTGAGCCGGTCCTACTGGCTTAACCGTATTTGGTACCTGCTCCTGAGGTGGAGCAACTGGTGGATGTGCAGGTGCTGCTCTAGCTGCTGTACGAGCTGCACCTCTGCCCCTACTGCGGCCGTACCACAACCTCGTCCTCTTGTGGCCCTACCTGGTGGCACTGGTGGCTGTCCGTCCTGTCCGGTAGCATGTGTCCTCACCATCTTTGAGTGAATAGAATAACAGAAGTTTAGTTGCCAGAATCAATAAATCCGCACGGCAAGTATACAAGAATGAAGTTTCCTATGGGTTTAGTATCCTCTCGAAGATAAGCACAAATGTCTCCGTACCAATGCGCAAGACTCTACTAAACCTGCTCTAGACTCGTGAGACCTATGTAACCTAGGCTCTGATACCAACTTGTCACGACCCAAAACCTAGCCTGTCGTGATGGCACCTAACGTGGTACTAGGAAAGCCGACATTTCAAAATAATTCCAACACTTTTAAATGAAAAGTAAAACAACACAGGTTTAAATTCATCAAATTCCCAAAAACTGGATAGAATGCGAAAACCCAATACGAAAATTCCCAACATCAGGGTGTCACTGAGTACATGAGCATCTATACAACACAAGTCTGGAAATACTGTCTATAATAGTCTAAAAATAAATACATAAAGCGGAAAGATAAGGAAGGAGAGATAAGGTCTGCGAACGCCGGGCAGCTACCTTAGAATCTCCAAACGATCAATTATAGTAATTTCAACATAGGAAGATAGGCATGCTTTCAAGTTAGACAAGTAAGGACAAAACAATTAATTCATGTCAAGTTCAATTCAAACAAGATATGATATCTCCCAAAAATTCCATGATAGTGATACATGCCAGCAAAAGTGCAACAATATTGAAATCAAATGCATCCTCTCAGAGCAACAGTCACTCAGTCCTCCCATTCACTCTAACATCAAAATCACTCATTTCCTCTCAGTCGCTCGACACTCGCACTCAGCACTCGCACTCGACACTCGCACTCAGTAGGTACCTGCGCTCACTGGGAGTGTGTACAGATTCAGGAGGGGATACTTCAACACAAGTGCTATAACAAACCAATCAGGGCATAAATCAATGAAACATGCTGGGGCGTGCAGCCCGATCTCATAAATATCCTCACAATGCCTCGGCCTCACTTAATCCTCAACCTCTCCAGTCTCTTGGGCTCTCAATGATCATGAAAATCAGCCCAAACAAAAATGATATAATGTATCAATAAAGAAATAGAGACTAAGATATGATATGCAAGTAAAACTGTGATTGAGTACAAAACAACAATTTAGTAGATAATTCAACATATACGCAACCTCTGGGGGTCCCTGCAGTGCCAACACATAGTCTATACATGATTTATAGTTCAATTTCTATAACACATGGAGAATGTATGGATAACAATAGGTTTTTCAGCTATACACTTCCATGGAATGGACCAAGTCATAATTCCTACGGTGCACGCCCACACGCCCGTCACTTAGCATGTGCGTCACCTCTAAAACCAATCACATGACACATAATACGGGGTTTCACCCTCATAACCAAATTTAGAACTGTTACTTATCTCAAATCGCACAAATCCCTACTCGAACACGCCCTTGCCTCGCGTATCGGCCTCCAAATGCCTTGAATCTAGCAACAAACGGTTCGATACAATCAACACAGGCTAAAGGAATCAACTCCATAAGAAAATACTAAGTTATTAATCAAAAGTCAAAAATCGGCTCAAAAGCCTCCCCCCCGGCCCACATCTCGGAATACAATAAAAGTCACAAAACCCGAAAGCCCATTCAACCACGAGTCCAACCATACCAAATTTTGAAAAATCTGACACCAAATCGGTACCCAAATCCCCAAATCAAACTCTCTAAATCCCTAGCCTCAAACTCCCAAATTTTACCTTAAATACACACAACCTAGGTGAAAATTCAATAGGGAAAAGATTACTGATTAAAAATGAGCACAAGGGACTTACCTCAAGAAACCCCTCGAAAATCCTCTCAAAAATCACCTAATCCCGAGCTTGAAATGTTCAGAATGAAGAAAAATCGTGAACGCTTGAATTTAATGTTCTGTCCAGCCTTTTCGCTTTTGCGGCACAACTTTTGCGTTTAACCATCCGCATCTGCGGAAGTCACTAATGCCGACCAACCACTTCTGCGGGTGCGCATCTATGCAAATCGTCTGTTTCTGCGGACCAGCCGGCCCCAAGCTCTCCTCCGCTTCTGCGATCCTCCACGCGCAGATGCGAGTCCGCACCTGCGATACACCCCAAAGCCATACCCAAATCTCGCTTCTGCCCCACTCCAGATGCACCTGCAGAATCGCATCTGTAGCCAACCCCTCGCAGGTGCGATCATACCAGAAAACTCCCAGCTACAGCAATGCACTAAGTTCTATTTTTGATCCGTTAACCATCCGAAATCAACGGAGGCCCCTCGGACCTCAACCAAACATACTAACAAGTCCTAAAATACGATATGAACTTAGTCGAGCCATCAAATCACATCAAACAACATCAAAAATACGAATCGAACCCTCATTCAAGCCTAATGGACCTAAGGAAATCCAAATTCTACCAACGATGCCGAAACCTATCAAATCACGTCCGATTGACCTCAAATTTTGCACATAATTCATAAATGACACCACAAACCTACTTCAACTCCTAGAACTCCAATCTGAGGCCGGTAACCACAATGTCCAAATCTGGTCAAACTTTCAAATGTCCAACTTTCGCCATTTCAAGCCTAATTCCACTATGGACCTCCGAATCATAATACAGACACGCTTCTAAGTCCAAAATCACCCAGCGAAGCTAATGGAACCATCAAAACTCCATTCTGGAATTGTTTACACATAAGTCAACATCCGGTCAACCTTTTCAACTTAAGCTTCCAACCTTGAGACTAAGTGTCTCAATTCATTCCGAAATTCCTTCGGACCCGAACCGACTACCCCGGCTAGTTACATAGAAGCTATAAAATACAAAATGAGCAGTAAATGAGGGAACGAGGCTACAACTCTCAAAATGACCGGTCGGGTCGTTACATCCATACTCTTTTTGATTCAATCAATATAACCCTTAAGGCATCAGTATGCGTCTTAGCAACTTCAAGTTCTCTCTTCAAAGCATCACAATCAACCAAATACAACTTTGGAGAATTTCTATCGTCCACCTCCATGCCATTTTTTGCTCTTTGCTCAAAGTTTTTTTTTTTTTTTTTTTGCAAAAAAAAACATGAAATGGATTTGAAGAGTCAAAATTACTGATGATCAACTACTAAATTTACTAAGAGACTTTAAACTTTTTAACTAAATACTAAAAAAAAAAAAAGACTAATGTCGCATTTTTTTCACTTTATGATTATAGGATAGTGGTCTTAATTAAAAGATATTAAGTTTTTAACTTCACATAGTAACATTATTATTATGTTAGTAAAGGTTAATTTATGTTAATAACATACTAGCCATGTATTTAGAATTTCACCTTAGATATTATCGTAAAAAATGGTATTTATTAATATGAAGATTTGAGTAGTCTAATTTAAAATTCTAAAATATTTTTACTGTAAAAAAGAAGCCAGTTTTTCTTTCCTTTTATTCAACAAAGATTTCATATTTTTCTCTATAAATTTTAATATTATCTAAGCGAAAATAATTATAAAATCTAATATTAATAATATTTTTGGGGTATTAAAATTTTGGGGCCCAAAGCAAAGGCTTTACTAGCCTCCCCCTCGAGCACCTCTTAAATATGTTATTAAATTAATTTAGTAAAAATTATATCATGATATCAAATAATAGATTTGATAATTGTCCCTTACTAATGTTACGTTTTGAGTAGAATTGGTAAATAGTCACTTTTTGGATCGGCTATTAGAGTTTGGCCACATTTTTAATTATATTGTTAAAGTAGCCACTCGAAAATACTCAAGTCTAAAATACAGACGGTGCTGGATTTCAATCATTTTGCAAGTTAAGCTCCAACATAATGTACTAGAGGTGAAGCTCCAACATAATATACTAGAGTTCCAAAAACTCTCTACAAGTGTGATCCCAAATCTTCAGAGCTATTAAAGGTAAAATTTCAGCATATTTAACTGAAGTTCAAACCTATGAAGGTTCAAACCCCCACAACAGTTACATGAGTTTGTTAGGACCCAAGCCCATGACACGTATTTTCTGCTTTGGATTAGGCCCGCACATATTTGTCTTTTGGGTTATGCCATCGAGCCCCAAAAGCGTGCGTACCGTGTGAACTTTTGTCATGCCTTACATGGTTTTTCACTTTCCTCTCCCATTTTGCTATGAGATTCGCCTCAGGTAAAATCCTGACAGTCCTACTTCACCCGCCCTCGTCACCCCGCCCTCCGTCATGGGTATCATTTACCCCTGGGACTTAGTGTCCTTACTAAGGTTTATCCCCCCATCGTACTAAAGGAGATTTGGATCTGATACCATATTTGTCACGATCTAAACCCATAGTACATATTGTCTACTTTGGGCATAGGCCCGCACGAATTTATCTTTCTGGGCTCAAAAAACCTTTATAAGTTAAAAATCCCTGCAAGGATTACTGGCGTTTGAATCTTTTCATATTGTTTAACATACCTTATTTTTAACTCCATGACACAATCATGGAGTTCTAACTTCCACAAGCTGAAACTATAGGATATTATCCTTAGTTTAAAAGAGGCACCAGAGGTAAAATAGTCCTTTTAGGTTCAAACTTCAACAACAATTACTGGATTTCAAATCTTAATAGGTTCAAACCCCGACATTGATTAATAGAATTTAATTCCTTTTCACATCGTTTCATCCATGAAGGTTTAAAGCCAATTATTTTGAACTCTAAAAATCGTTCCTGAATTTTACACTGGTAAAAGCTCAAAAATCAGGAAACATTCTAGGGACTTCAAACTTCAGTACTACCTGCTGGAGTTGTGCTCCATGTTTAAGTTGGCGGCTACAATATCAATAATAGGACCAGTGGCAACTTTTTCATTGCAATTTAAAATATGGCTTACTCTAATAGCTGGCCCAAAAAGTGACCAACCAACTAATTTTTCTATTTCTCGGTTATTGCAACGACCCGACTGGTCGTTTTGAGAATTTGTTTTTTGTTCGGTAGTTTGAGGGCATGAGTAGCTCTATATAATGTATTATTGTGTGAATCGTAGGTTTTGATTTTCAGGTTATTCGAGATCAATTTAGAAGAATGAATTTCATGGTTGAAGCTTTAAGTTGGAAGATTTGATTAAGTTTGACTTTTGTGAATTTGACCCTGGAGCGGAGTTTTGATGGTTTCGTAAGGTCCGGATGGTGATTTTGAACCAAGGCATATGCCCGTATTTGCATTTGGATATTTCTAGAAGGATTCGGCACTAATTGACGAAAATTGAAAATTCGTAGGCTTGGAAAGTGTAACGACCCGGCCGACCGTTTTGAGCTCTGTCACGTCAACAGTTTGAGGCCTTGAGTAGCTTCACTTCAGGTATTATGACTTGCACGTGTGGTCGGAATTGAATTTCGGGAAGTTCGGAGTTGATTCAGATGGAAAATTCTCATTTCAGAAGCTTTAAGTTGAAAGAGTTGACTAAGGTTTGGCTTTTGAGCATCGGAATCAGAATTTAAAGGTTCCAATAGGTTCGTATGATGATTGTGGACTTAGGGGTATGCCCGGATCGGGTTTTGGATGATCCGGGAGCATTACGACGCTTATTGTGGAAAGTTGGCATTTTTGGAAGAATTTCATGAATTCGGGTTGAAGTGTATTTTAATGTTATCGATGTCCATTTGGGATTCCGAGCCTAGGATCAGTTTCGTATGGTGATTTTAGACTTATGAGTGTGTCCGGATATTTATTTAGAAGTCCGTAGGTAATTTTAGCTTGAAATGGCGAAAGTTGGAAATGGAAGATTTGGATGTTTGACCGGGAGTTGGCTTTTTGATATCGGGGTCGATATCCAATTCTGGAAATTGTATTATGTCCTTTATGTGATTTATGACTTGTGTGCAAAATTTGAGGTCAATTGGACTTGATTTGATAGGTTTCGGCATCGAATATAGAAGTTGGAATTTCTTAGTTTCATTAGGCTTGAATTGGGGTGTAATTTGTGTTTTTAGCATTGTTTGATATTATGTGAGGCTTCGACTAAGTTTGTATGATGTTTTAGGACTTGTTGGTATATTTGGTTGGGGTCCCGAGGGCCTCGGGTGTGTTTCGGGTATGTTTCGGGTGTTATCGGATCATTTTGGGCTACTTTAGATGCTGGTTTTCTGACTCCTGGTGTTGTTCTTTGCGTTCGCAAGGATCCTCTCGTGTTCGTGAAGAAGGATATTGCTGCTGGGACTTTGTTCTTCGCGTACGCGAAGAGATTCTCGCGTTCGTGAAGAAGGAATTCCTGCTGTTCGTCGTCCGACTTTGGAAGCTTATATCTCGCAATCTATAAGGAACTTGGAGATGATCCAAAAATGAAAATTGTAGTCCTTTGTGTCTAGTTTTCTTAAAATCAAACCACTTGGCATTTGGAGTTGTGTACAAAAAGGTATGGTTGGTAAACTACAGGCTGTCCGGGAAGATATTTGGAAATCGCGAAAAAGAAATTTGTATTGCACAGGGCAGACTTTGGCAGCTTATATCTCAAAATCTTTAAGGAATTGTGAGATGAACAAAACATGTGTAGATCTTGGTGTCTAGTTTTTAGAAAGTTAAACCATTTGTCATTTGAAGTTTTGTACAAAAAGTTATGACTATTATACTAGAGGCTGCCTGAGAAGAGTTTGGAAATGGCTTTTGAGAATTTTGTTCATCGCGAACGAGATGGGAGGCTTGAGAACGCGAAGAAGGAAGTCGGGTAGTGTTATAAGTCCTCTATTTTGGACCTTTGAGCCATTATTTCATATTTTTAGTTGGGAACCTCGAGATTTAGCGATTTTGGAGAGGAATTTCACCACAAAACTTGGGGTAAGCATTTTTGACTCACTTGTGATTATATTTCATGGATTAATCTTCATTTTCGGCTTAGATTATTGATTTTTCAAGAAGAAATCGGAAGAAATTTCTATAATTTCACAAAACAAATTTTCGAGTTTTGAATACCAATTCGGAGTCGGATTTGAATGAAATTAGTATGGTTGAGCTCGTAATTGAATGAGTTGTCGAATTTTGTGAGTTTCGTTGGGTTCTGAGACGTGGGCCCCACTGCCAAATTTTTGAGCGAAGTTGGGAATTTTTATAAATTATTAAATTTTAAGCATCGGAATATATTTTTGATTAATTTGCACGTTGTTTGACTAGTTTCGGATTGAACGGCACCAAGTTGGGGCTTTAGAGCGAAATTGTGACCGAAAAGTGGGCCTTAAGACGAGGTAAGTCTCTTGTCTAACCTTGTAAGAGGGAATTTACCCCATGGGCGATTTAAATTATAGTTTTCTACTAATTGTGGGGCTACGTACATGCGAGGTGACGAGAGTCCGTGCGTAGCTACTAATTATGCTTATGTCCGGGTATTCTTAGATTTACACCATGCCTTGTTGACACTATTATTTGATTATGCTTATTATTTGCCTTGATTAGAGCTGAGATTGAGGATTTCAAGATTTAAAAGTTTTCAGTTTGAATTTCTTATTTTTGTATAGAATTGAGGAATATTACGATAACTTTGAGAAATCTATGTTCACTCGCATCGCAAGTATATTCCGCAAGCGAGGTAAATTCCACTACTCTCATGGGAGCGGACCGTTTGCCTCGGTAGGTTAATAGATGCATCTATGGTTCGTGTTGTTCGACCCTCGACAGTGCACAGTTTAAATATTTGTATGTTGGATCATGCCGCATGACCTCGGCATAATTCGTGCGTAAAAATTCTGGAAGCCCAATTATAATTGATATTATTTCATTGGCTTGAGAGATTAATTTTTTAAATGATGAAAATTAATTTGGGATTTACCATTAGTGAAAGAATTGTTTATGTATTTCTTGTTATTGAATTTTCAGCTCTATTTATATAATCCATGCTTAATTATAATTTCGTTACTTTATTGTTAGTCCATAGTAAGTGTCGAAGTCGACCCCTCGTTACTAGTTCTTCGAGGTTAGACTAGATACTTACTAGGTACGCGTTGATTTACGTACTCATGCTACACTTGTTGCACATTTTGTGCAGGTACATATATGTCTAGTGGTCTTGTGGGTGCATAGGCACGGCTATTGCAGGGACTTATGCTGAGCTGCATTCCATGTACAAATCCGCAGCATACGGAGTTCCCATCAGAGTTCTTTACATTCTCTTGTCTAATTTGTATTCTAGACAGGTGTTGTATGTTATCATATTTCCTAGTTGATGCTCATGCACTTGTGACACCGGGTCTTGGGTGTTCTTACTGGATGTTTAGTATGGTAGTTCACGTAATTATCATTGTTTCACCCTATAAATTCTATTTTGTATTATTTAATTAATGGATTATGATTTTAAAAGTATTAAAAATGAGTAATTAAGTGGATGAATCAACATTGGCTTGCCTGATGGCGGCGTTAGGCGCAATCACGACCTTTAGTGAATTTTGGGTCGTGATAGAAAGTTCATAAGTTTGACTGGGAGTTGACTTTGAGGATATCAGATTCAGATTGTGGCATCGGGAATTAGAATAGTTTCACTATGTCATTTGAGACTTGTGTGCAAAATTTGGGCTCATTCTGGATTGATTTGATATGTTTCGGTGTGAGTTTTGGAAGTTGAAAGTTCAAAGTTTATTTAAGTTTGATTTGAGGTATGATTTGTCATTTCGATGTACTTATGTGTGATTTGAGGACTTGAGTAGGTCTGTGTCATGTTATGTGACTTGTTGGCATGTTTGGACGGGGTTCTGAGGGGGCTCGGGTGTGTTTTGGACGAGTTTCAAATTATTTTGGTCATGTTGGCAGTTCTAGTGCTGGCGATGGAATTGGCCACAGGTGCGGAGGCGCTTATCCGATGGAATTCTCACTTTTGCGAATCAGAGGTGTCATGGTGAGTTCCGCTTATGTGGAGGAATAAGCGCGAACGCGAAAGCGCATCTGCGGAGTCTGGAGCGCTTCTGCGAAGAAGGCCGTGAGCTGGGTGTCCGCTTCTACGGTGGTGCATACGCTTCTGCGAAGTCGCAAGCGCGGAAGGTGTTCCGTAGGTGCGATCATGGTTCTTTTAGCTGAAGTCACAGATGCGAGGTTTTAGCTCGCAAATGCGAGGCTGCAGGTGTGGCATTTTGTCCGCAAATGCGGAAGTTCTGGGCAGACTCACTATATATTGAAGTTTGGTTCTTTTTGGCATATTTTGAGTTGGAGACTTCGGGTTTGGGCAATTTTGGAGGTGATTTTCACCATAAGGATTGGGGTAAGTGTTTACTACTCGGTCTTGATTATATTCGTGAATCTATCTTCATTTTTGGTGGTTGGATTATGATTTTAAAGAGACAACTTGGGGGTTTTTGCCTAAAGTTTTATAGAGTGAATTTTTTAGTTTTGAACGTCGATGCGGAGTCGGATTTGGGTGAAACTAGTACGGTTGGACTCGTAATTGAATGAATTATTGGATTTTTGAGTTTTTTCGGGTTCGAGGTGTGGGCCTAGGTTTGACTTTTCGGTCGATTTTGGGCTTTTGATTAAAAATTTGACCTTTAGCGATTGGGTTTATTTCCTTTGACTTTATTTGATGTATTCGAGTTGCTTTTGGCTAGCTTCGAGCCGTTCGGAGGTCGGTACGTGCAGGATGGCATTTTTGAAGCGTTGTTTGGCTTGCTCGGTGCTGGATTTGGCTTGTTCGAGGTAAGTAACACTTCTAAACTTGGTGCTGAGGGTTTGAAATCCTGAATTACGTGCTATGTGTTTGGTATTGAGGTGACGCACATGCTAGGTGACAGGCGTGTGGGCATGCACCGCGTGAATTGTGACTCAGTTATTTTTGTGGTACTCTATAGTTATCTAATCTTGTCTGTAACCATGAAATCTCTACGTGCTAGAGTAATTGAGATGTGATCCATGTTAAAAATCATGCTTAGGCCACATGCTGGCACTGTTTGGACCCATAAAGGTCGTGTTACATGTTGAATTAATTGCTTAATTTGAAATTTATACTCAGTCACAGTTATTTGCATATCATATCTCAGTCTCTGTTGTCCTTTGTTTATACATCATATCATCACTGTTTGGGCTGATCATCATGATTCTCGTGAGCCCGAGAGCTTGGATAGATTGATGACTGAGTGAAGCTGAGGCCTGATTGTGAGGGTATTTATGGGATCGGGCTGCACGCCGCAACATGTTTATTTGATTCATGCCATGATTGGCTTATTATAGTGCTTGGGTTGGAATTGCCCCTCCGAAGTTTGCACATCCACAGTGGGCGCAGGTACCTATTGAGTGCGAGTGCGAGTGTCGAGCGATTGGGAGGATTCAGTGACTGTTGGGACTGAGTGACTGTGAGGACCGAGTGATTCGGAGGACCGAGTGACTAGGAGGACTGAGTGAATTGATACTCTAAGAGTATGCATATGGTTATTCACTATGTTGTATGGCATTCGACATGCACACTTGACATACAGGCATAGAGATGCATTTTTTCCCTCATGCTATACGGTATCACGTCATTCATGACTTCTCATACACATTGACATGTAGGCATAAATATGTACTTCCCTCATGCGATTTGATAATGAAATTTTTACCTGTTGAAAATTTTTGGAAAGAAATCACGGCTTAACAAACTTACTAATCTTTTGGTGCTTTCGGTAATGGATTTGGGTTTTACTATTTTATTCGAAAAGCATGCCTATTTTTCCGTAACTGTGAACGAGTTGAGCAACATACCTCTTCGTTATTTTTCTTGCACTATTTTTATTGTGATTGTTATAAACTGTTGCTAGTTATTGGAGTTGGATTCTGACCCTTATCGCAACTCGTCACTACTTTCAAACCAAGGTTAGGTTTATTACTTATTGAGTACATGGGGTTGGTTGTACTCACACTACACTTCTGCACCTTGCGTGCAAACTTTAGATGTTGATGTTGCTGCGTACGGCAGGAGTTGGATTTGAAGATGTACCTGCGTCTCAATTATGACTATCACTTGTCCTTGGTAGCATTAGATTCAAATTCTGTTCATTAGTTTCAAACAGATATTGTAATTATTTCAATTCAGTTTTGTAAAAATCTAAATCTTAGAAGCTCATGATTTGTACTACCGGTCCTTGGGAAATTCTTGTATAAAAGCAGTTGTATTGTCATTTCTTCTCTTGATCAATCTCATTAAATTGGATAGTTGTTAGTTGGCTTGCCTAGCGGGTTAGATTAGGTGTCATCACGACTAGATGAATTTTGGGTCATAACAGTTATACAAATTACAAATAGAAATAAAAGAATAAAACAGAGAAAGTAACCTTTCCGTGTCAGAGTAGGTCGCTTCTTTTTTGCTTTAAAAAATTTCTTTTGCTTATTGAAAATTCCAAAAGTTTTAAACTTTTATGTATGATAGGGTGACTACAAAAAGGTTTAATTGTAGGGTTTCTTTTGCTGGTTAATTTTTTTTCCTGTCATCGTGCTAAGTTAGAAAATTGACAATATATACCGATCCAACATTACTTTAATTAAGTAATTAAACTTGCTAAAGTGCTGTGGTCTAGTGATTTTTCTAGCCAATTGCCAAGTGAAAGTTCTAGATTCAAATTCTTATCCTTCCATAAGTGAAGTTGAAATATTGATAATACCTTTTTTTTACTCGGTATCCACTATCCGTTTTAGGTTCAATTAATCCTGAATGTGGTTGAAAGTTTTGCTTTGGGGAGTAAATCAATTACATACCTAGAGCTAGAATTCAAAAATTCTGGATTAAGGATGGAAGAATGTGTATCGCTCCATCAAAATCTTTGGTAGTGATTAATAGCCAGTCTTATGCATATATGAAAATCATACTTGGAAAACAATTCCCTCCAATATCAGACACACAACTGTTTTTCACTACAAAAGCGCTTATTTTTTTTCTTCTCTTTTCACTAGTTGTTCATGAGGAGTAATTTCATTACAAAATATACAAAAAGAAAACTATAAATGAGGTAATGTGATACCTAAGAAAATAATGAGTTAGAACTTTACAAGTGAAATTCTAAAACAATATTATGAAGTTCAAATTTGTGGTATATTAACTTTAAGATGGTCATGTTGTAGTACAAGCTATCTTATTTCCTGCATTTCTTCGGCCAATAAAAAAATAAAGCAAAAAGGCTATACTTAAACTTTATAACATAGAAGAGTTTGAAATCAACCATCTCTTTTGCAAATATATTTAAAATCTGATGTAGGATATGAGGAGAATATGACAGAGAAATTTTAGTAGAAAGCTGGTTAGTTTTCGACTACAATTTGAACAATAGGTAAACATTTATCAATGGTCTAAATGCTAACCATCACATGGTATTTTTTTTAATAACAGAACATATTTTCATTCAAAAAGTGTCATTAATATATCCAGCTAAAATATTTATCTACACATTAACATCCAAAAGTGACTACCCACCCGCATCTCCAACCCCTAGTAGAAATAATGGTCAACAACAACATCAGATGCTACTATCACAACTATATTAAAGGTCATGGCTGCTTGCTCCTTTATTCGGTCTGAATCAGTTACAACATGTGGCCTCTCCTCCAGAGCAGTAACTTTGTAAATGAATCTCAACATTCCAATGATTTCGACTTGAAAATTTGAGGAAGCACAAAATGCACCAAAAGTAAATGCTAAGCCAAAAATACCATCAACGTTCTTGAAGGCATCCTTAATACTCTTTTTAGTTCATTGCTCAATTTTGTCATAGCCCGCTGTAACGACTCAAACGGTCTTTTTGAGCTTTTATAGTCCGTTAAGTTGTTTGAAGTCTTGAGTAACTTTATATGATGCATTATAAGTTGCGTGAATCGTCAATTTTGGTTTTCAGGTGATTTGAAATTTATTTGGAATAATGATTCTCAACTAGGAAGCTTAAAGTAGGAAGAGCTGATCAAGTTTTTGTATATTTGACCCTGGATCGGAGTTTTGATGGTTCTGTTAGGTCCGGATGTTAATTTTGGACTTGGTTGTATGTCTGTAATTTTATTTGGATATTTCTAGAAGCTTTCGACACTATTTGGCGAAAGTTGGCAATTTGAAGGTTTAGAATGTTCATAAGTTTGACCGAGAATTGACCTTGATGATATCGAGTTCGAATTGTGGTTCTGGGTATTGGAATCAATTTGTTATGTCATTTGGGACTTATATGCAAAATTTGAGGTCATTCAGAGTTGATTTGATATGGTTCGGCACGAGTTTTGGAAGTTGAAAGTTTATTAAGTTCGATTTGAGGTGCAATTGGTGATTTTCGTGTTGTTATGCACGATTTGAGGCGTCGAGTAACTCCGTGTTATGTTATAGGACTTGTTGGTATGTTCAGACGGGTCTTGAGGGGCTCGAGTGAGTTTTGGATGTGGTTTGGATCATTTCAGATGGTTTTTGTATCGCTGATTGCTGTTATGTCTGCAGAGCATCGCGATCGTGGAGCCAGGCTCGCTATCGCGTAGAGAAATTCTGGATCTAAGTAATTTTCTTCTTCGCATTCGCGTCATCATGAACGCATTCGCATAGAGCTGAGCTGAGAGCTGGGAGCTGGGGACTTCTTTATCACGTTCGCGTAAGCTGCGTCGCGATCGCGTAATGTAGATGTCTGTGGTCATCGCATTGGTGTGGGCAGTATCGCGAACGCGTAGAGCATTTTCGGTGGTAGGTTCATTTTTTCTTTGCGATCGTGAAGGATATCCCGTGATCGCGATGGGTATTGCTATTTAGTGATTATAAGTACTCTATTTTGAAGGTTTCAGACATTTTATCATATTTTGAGCTATGGAGCTCGGATTTGGGCGATTTTGGAGGCAATTTTCACCACATGAATTGACATAATTATTTTCTAATCGGTATTGATTTTGTCATTTCATTCCATCTTCATTTTTAGCATTTGATTAATGATTTCAAAAGAGAAATTGGGGGGTTTTGTCTAAACTTTACTAAAATAATTTTTTGAGTTTTGAACATTGATTCAGAGTCGAATTTGAGTGAAATTAGTATGGTTGGACTCGTAGTTGAATGAATGATTAGATTTTGTGAGTTTTATCGGGTTTCAAGGTTGCGGGCCTGGGTTTGACTTTTTTGTTGACTTTGAGTAAATGTAAAAAAATTCGACCTTCATCATTTGGGATTGTATCCTTAGGCATTATTTGATGTATTTGATTTGCTTTTGGCTAGTTCGAGTCAGAGGAGGTTGTTATGCGCGAGATATCATTTTTAGAGTATTGTTTGGCTTGCTCAGTATTAGATTTGGCTTGTTCGAGGTAAGTAACATATCTAAACTTGGATTTTAGGGTATTTAACCTTGCGGACTATGCTATATGAGATGTATTCGGGTGACGTACGTGCTAGGTCACGGGCGCGGGTACATGCACCGCGGTATTCATGATGCGGGTAGTTCCTAGACTACTACATGCCTTGTTTTGCTATCATGCTTCTTTGATATCATGCTTTCTCCATTTATGTGACTGCATGCGATATTATTCATGTTAGAAATCATGCCTAGGCTACCTGTTCAATTGTTGGAGACATGATAGGGCTATTTTTTCCATGTTGAGCTATTTGCCTTAGCCGTAGTCTTACTGTACAATCATGATAGTTACATTCGGATGTTATATCTCGGTCTTTGTGCACTGTAGATATGATGTCTCATATGTTATAGGTGACCATGTACATGACACAAGTTTGAACTGTATTTGAGACATTGTGTTATCCCGTGTTATATAATGGATTGTGTTTCTATAAGATGTCTGCATATTGAGGCTTGAGTGGATTGATGACTGTTGGCCATAGAGCCATTTTTATAGTGATATTTGGATCGGGTTGCACGCTGTAACGGTTATATTAATATTGAGGTGACGCATATGCTAGGCCCTACAATAGGCTAAGTTGTACTGATTTGAGGCTACACGGGCACCATGCCCCACCATTTTGGGCTAAGTGACTATGATTAGCGTTTGAGTAGGATCTGCCCCTCCAGAGTTTGACATGCGAGTAGTGGGCGCAGGAACAATATTTCATATATGTGCTTTGATGATGAGCAATTATACCCGGTACCCGTACAATGCTAAGTGTGATTATTTTGATGGATTCATGGTGATATTGTTGGGGCATGAAGCCAGGCACCTTGAATGTGCTAAGATTTTATTTTTACTTAATGATATCCACTATGAAACTGATTATTTGACATGTATATTTGGCATGTAGGCATAGAGAGTACTTTCCTCATGCTAGACAGTGATATGACATCTTATTACTTGACATGTATATCTGATATGTAGGCATAGAGAGGTATCTTCCTCATGTTTTCTAATAATAAGAGGTATTTTCCTCATGTTTTCTAATAATAAAATATCTTACATGCTCTTGAAAGCTTGAGAAAATCACAGTTTTTTGATATATTCATGTTTAATTGATTTCAGTGGTAAGATTTAGGCTTGGACTGTTATATGTGAAAATCATGTCTACTTTTTCGTATATGTGAATGAGCTTGGGCATCACACCTCCTGAGTTATATACCTTTAATGTTTTCACTATACTGTTATGAACTGTTATTGTCTATTGATGTTGGCCCCTGACCATTTTTCGAGCTCGTCACTACTTTCAACATAATATTAGGTTTGTTACTTATTGAGTACTTGTGGTCGGTTATACTCATACTACATTTCTTGACCTTGCATGCAAACCTTGGAGCTGATGATGTTGTACATGGCAGGAGTTGGCATCAAAGATGTACCTGCGCTCCGGTCATAACTGTCTCTTGCCTTTGATAGCTTCAGATTTGTAAAATTTGTTTATGTATGTTCCGAACAGATAATGTATTTACTTCGTACCAACCTTATAAATTCTAAGTCTTAGAAGCTCATAATTTCTACTACTAATCCCTGCGATTTTGTATAGAAAGCTCAGTTATTTTATTTATTGATTCCCTTATCCTATTTAAGTTGTATTGTCTATCATTTGACTTACCTAGTACATTGAGTTAGGTGCGATTATAACTAGCTGGATTTTGGGCGGTGACACCCGCACTCTAGAGCTCTTTCCTTGCGATAAATCCCTCCTTCACTGCTTTCTTTCTGTTATCATAACTCTGACCTAAAGACATTTTTTGTTGTTTCATAACAGTTTGAAATAAAAGTCTTTTTTCTAAAAAAGATACTCTAGTAATTTTAAGCGGTTGAAGCCATCAGAAGGAGGTGTTATTAGAGTGTGCGCTAAGGTTTCTCGAGTGTTCCCATACTATTTTTTTCTACAGCAATCGACAATTATATTGAAACTAAAAAAGAAATTCGATAAAATGACAAGCAAAAGTTAAGGCTCTCAAAAAGTCATGTATTTCAATTCCTCTCATTCATTTATATCTTCTTCACTTTCCTCAACACTATCTCATCTTTCTTTAATATATAATCCTTGCGGAAATATTGGCTAATAAGAAATGACTAATAAGCATTTCGACACAAGGAACAAAAATTAACAAATCTACAAATAAAAGAAGTCTTTTCATCCAAAAGCTTAACAATTGAAAAGCCTTAGAAGTCCATTGCAAATGCAGATTCCCACACAGAATTACAATTGACGCTTCAGAACTTCGTTATAGCCATTTCTAGCAAAATTATCTTATCTAGTTTTTAATATATAATCCTTATGAAAATATTGGCTAATAAGGAATGACTAATAAGCATCTCGACGCAAGGAACAGAAATTAACAAATCCACTAAAAACTGCAAATAAAAGAAGTCTTTTTTATCCAAAAGCTTAACAATTGAGAAAGCCTTAGAAGTCCATTGCAAATGCAAATTGCCACACAAAACTACAATTGACGCTTCAGAAATTCGTTATAGCCATTTTTAGCAAAATTGGCAAGTTCCACTGCATAGGCAAGATTTGCCTCTACTACCTCTATATGTTCCTCTGATGTACTGAGTTTTGTCATTGCAACCTGAAGTTCCTGTCACGACCCTGGTTCGCCCTCCGTGAACCATCGTGACGGCACGTAGTCTCTACGACTAGGTAAGCCTGAATTGCGGAAGAAAACCAAAATTTGCGGAAGTAAAACAATTTAAAATAGAAATAAAGGAATAAATAGCGTTTAAATGTGCCGCTCGGCATACACCATTTTTTAATTCTCAAAACCAACACATAAATCCAAGACCCGGAAACCCATGAATCACAAGCTAAGAAGTACTACATAGTTCTAACTCCAGAATGTCTAACAAGAACTGAAATACAGAAGGGCTAATACTAAACAACAAGAATAGAAAGAGACTCCTCGGTCTGCGGACGCGACAGATATACCTCGAAGTCGCTATAGCAGTCGCCTCGCCTCAGAGTAGGACTGAGTCGAAGTACCTGGATCTGCACATGAAAAACATGCGCAGGAAGGGCATGAGTACACCACAGCGGTACTCAGTAAGTGCCAAGCCTAACCTCCGTTGGGTAGTGACGAGGAAGGTTAGGGCCCTACTGAGGTTAAATACGATATAAGGTTTAACAGTGTGAAATAAACAGTGTAAATAAGTAATACAAGATATGAAGGACAACAACAACTATTACAGAGGCAAGTAGAACACAGTAAGCGAATACAGCTCAGCTCCAAGATAACAACCGAGGATCTCCCAGGATACCGTCCTGTAGTCCCCAAATATAAATATTATATCCAGTGGATCTCCCGGGTGCAGTCCCGTAGTCCAACTCGTAAATGCGCGGGAATCTACCGGGTGCAATCCCGTAGTTCCAAAGTAAAAGTGCAGGGAAATCTCCCGGAATGCAATTCCGTAGTCCCAAAGTAAACATACAGGGGAACTCCCGGGATACTGTCCCGTAGTCCCAAAGTAAATATGCAGCAGCAACAAGAATTCAATCCAATCAATTTCATATCAAAGTGAAGCAGGTAATCCTAACCTAGCATGGTTCACGTAATACAAATAAGGCAGTTAAAGGCAAATAGAGCAATTTAGTCAAGTAGACATGCTTCTCTAGGCTAACAGCAGGCTTAGTTTCCAAACAGTGTAAGCAAGAAAAGGAAGAACACAATTCAAGGCTATTTTTAATGAAAAACCGAATTTCCAACAATTAGCACAAGTACGCGTTCGTCACCTCACGTACGAGGCATTTCAATTACCACAATATCAATCCTAAGGGGAAAGGTCCCCCACACAAGGTTAGACAAGCCACTTACCTCGAACCGGCTCAAATGTCAACCCGAAACCACGTTCTTGCCACGAGTATCCGACTCCAAATGTCCCAAATCTATTCAATTAAATTTTATAATATAAATAACACTTCAAGCAACTGATTCTATAATTAAATTCTAAGCTAATATGCGAAATTAGGTAAAATGACCAAAATGCCCCTCAGGCCCACTTCTCAGAATCGGGTAAAATTTATATTTTTGGAATCCTCATACTCTCACGAGTCTATGCATAACAAGAACACTAAAACCGGAGTTCAATTGACCCCTCAAATACTCCTTTTTAGGTCTCTTAAACTCAAGCCCTAATTACCCACTTTTTTCCAAGTTTTCCAGCACTAATTAGGTCTTCAATCACATAAAAACGAGTTATGAAGTCAAAAATATTACCTCCAAGTGATTCTCCTTGAATCCCTCTTCAACCCTCTTCAAAAAGCTTCAAAATCGCCTAACAATGGAGGAACCTAGGCTAAAATTCGCTAAATAGACCTTTTACAACATTCTGCCCAGGCATTTAATTCCTTCTTCGCGAACGCGGTCAAAGCCTCGCATTCGCGAAGCACAAAAATGACTTTGACCAAAAACCTCTTACGCGAACGCGACAAGGCCCACGCGAACGCGATGCTTTACCCAGACGAACCTTCGCGAACGCGATGAGTAAAATTCTACTGGGCTAATTTTCCTCATACGCGAACGCGTATCCCAATCGCGAACGCGGTTCACAAGTATCCAGCCCTTCGCGAACGTGGAGCCTTCCTCGCGAATGCGAAGGCTAAAATTTCACTAACCTCCACTGACTCTTCGCGAACGCGAGGGTCCACTCGCGAACGGGAAGAGTAAATATCTGCAACAGCTGAACCTGCAATTCTGCAACTTTTTTACATCTTAAAATGATCCGTTGAGCCTCTGAAACATACCCGAGGCCTCCGGGACCTCAACCAAAGGCACCAACATATCCTAAAACCTTATTCGAACTTGTACCAATCTTCAAAACACCTCAAACGACATCAAATCAACCAAAACACCTCGGATTCAAGCCTAAGTTTTCCAAAATCTCCCGAATTACGCTTTTGATAAAAAACCCAACCAAACCACCTCCAAATGACCTGAAATTTTACACACACATCCCAAATGACATAACAGAACTACTGCAACTCTTGGAATTTCATTTCAACCCTCGGATCAAAATCTCACTATCAAACCGGAAACGTAAAAAATTTAACTTTCGGCATTTCAAGCCTAAATTAGCTACGGGCCTCCAAAACACAATCCGAACACGCCCCTAAGCCCGAAATCACCTAACGGAGCTAACAGAACCATCAGATTTCCATTCCGAGGCCGTCTTCACACTGTTCCGACTATGGTCAAATTTCCAAGACTTAAGCTCTCTTTTGGGGACTAAGTATCCCAAAACTCTCCGAAACTCAAAACCGAACATCACGACAAATCAAAATAGCAGAAATAAACTTGGGAAAAACAGTTAATAGGGGATCGTGGCGTAAATTATAAAAATGACCGGCCGGGTCGTTACAGTTCCCCTTTGATTATTGCAACAATATTCTCCACCGACATCTTGTGGGCACCCATACTCTTTTTATTCAGTTAATATAACCCTTAAGGCATCAACATTCATCTTAGAAACTTCAAGTTCACTCTTCAAAGCATCACAATCAACCAAAGACAACTTTTGAGAATTTCTATCGTCCACCTCCATGCCATTTTTATTCTTCACACAAAGTATTTTTATTTTTATTTTTATTTTTTTGCAAAAAAAAAACATGTAAGGTATTTGAATAGTCGTAATTACTAAAAAGTGAATTCCTTTATTCTATTATTTTTCGTCTACAAAGTGAATTTTCATTTTTTATTATGTGTGATGACCCTATAGGTTATTTTGAGATTTAGCCTCTATTTTCATATTTTGAGATCTTAATTAGGCCCGTTTAGCATTTTTCGATTTGCGTGCGCAATCCATGTCTCATTCCGAAAAGTCCTTATGTGAAAAATTAAAGAAAGTGTGAATTTTTTTGCCTTTAAATGGTTTGAGTTGATATGGTCAATGTTTATGTGAACAGATCCGGATCGATATTTTGATGGTCCTGGTAGGTCCGCAATGTGATTTTTGACTTGGGCTTATGCCTGAAATTTAATTTAGAAGTCCCTAACTGGTTTTGACTCATTTTGCCGAGAACTAGAATATTTGAAAGTTGGAAATTACTAAGTTTTACTGTAAGTTGACTTCTTAGCTAACGGGTTCGGATTTTGATGTTAAAACTTGGAATAGTTCCGTAATACTAATTGAAACTTGTCTGCTGAATTTGGTTCACTTTGGAATTCATTTGAAATGATTCAGACACTTAAATGTGATTCTAGTGTTCTTGAGTTTTACTTTGAAGTTCATTGGTTTTGTAGATTGATTTGTAGATTTAGGTGTTATTTTGGTGATTTGATTGCACGAGCAAGTTCGTATGATGTTATTACACTTGTGTGCATGTTTGGTTTGGAACCCGAGAGGCTCGGGTGAGTTTCAGACATGTTTTTGATGAGTTTTGCAAAGGAAAAGTCTGCTGGTGCGATACCCATTCTGGTTCTCTCTTGCAGATCTCGCAATTGCGAAGTCTGGCTCGCAAATGCGAGGCTCGCTTTAGCGAAGAATTTTTCGTATTTGCAAGCATGGGTTGGGCTGGGTGAATCTCTTATTTGCGAGAATTTGTCCGCTTTTACGAACTGTGGACCTTCGCATTTGTGAAGGAAATGGTTGCAATTGCGATCACTGACCCCTAGTGTACTATTTCGCTTTTGCGAAGTTTTTGGTCGCATTTGTGATGGATCTGGGTTCATATTTGCGACCTAAATGTCGCATTTACGACTTTTGCTTTTCTGTGACAGGGTTCACATTTGTGACCCTTGTCTCGAAAATGCGATGTTCGCAATTGTGAACAAGACATCGCAGTTGCGACATCTGCAGCTGGGTAATAGAGGGGAAAAAGGGGACTTAGCTCATTTCTCACAATATCTCAACCTAAACACCCTAGAGGCGATTTCCAAGAGACTTTTCTTCCCAAGTTCATTGGTAAGTGACTTCAATACATTTCTTTTCAATTACCCATTATATTTCATGAGATTTTAACATCAAATTTAAGATTTTCATGATAGAAATTAGAGATTTTGGTAGAATTGGGAATTTTTGTAAAATTGAGATTTAGACCCCAAATTAGGGCCAGATTTGAAATAATTACCTAATCGGGCTCGGGGTTGAATGGGTAATCGGGTTTTGGTCCGAATCTCAATTTTGACCAAGCGACCCCGAGGTTGTCTTTTGTTGACTTTTTCCCCAAAATAATCTAAATTGAACCTCTTTCATTTGTGGATAATTTCTAAAACTTATTTTGGATCATTTGGTCAATAATTTGCTAGATTTGGTTCGTTTGGAGGCTTGTTCAAAAGGCAAGGTCTTGGTTGAGTGATTGCTTGAGTTGCAAAGCGAGGTAATTGTTGGGTCTAAACTTGATTTGAGGAAATTAGGGACCCTTGAACTTAATGTTATGTGAATTACGCGTGAAACGACGTATATGCGCTATTGTATTACTTGCTTCCATGCTTTTGTTACTTCATAGTATATCTTGTTACATGCCTTTTTTGCTACATGCTTATGTGACTTCCATGCCATAATTGTTATTTTTCATTTAGCTATTCTTATATTAAATTGTCTGTCCCTTCCATAATTCCATGCTTATTTGCCACTTGTCTCTGATTTCTTTTCTCGCATATCTAAATTGTCCAATGTCTTGCTTGTCTTATAGTTTTGTTACATTTGTTGCCTTCAATTATGTAGTTTCATTTGTATGAGTTGTTAATTGGATAGATATCGTGGAGTTTATAAAGTTGAGACATTCGAGTTGTTCGAGATTCTTTGATTATCATGTTATTCTCCATTACTTCATTTACTCTCTTGTTGTAGAGCTTCTTGTAAATTTGGGTGTTGAATTGCTATTGTTGATTGACATTGTTTGGGGACCGGGTTGTACGCTGCAACGAAAAATGAAAGGAAATGAGTTGAAATGGCAGAATAAGGATGGATTGATATTGACAGATGATGATATGGTGGGACCGAGTTGCGGGCCGCAACAGATTGTATAAAGTTATGATTGTTTGTGACTGTTGGATTTGCCTCGGTATTTGAAATGAGTTTATATGACTTGTTACTCTGAGCTCCCTGGTAGTTGGATTTTTTGAGTTCGTTATTATGAGAAAACTACTTTATTTCCATTCCTGTCTTTTCTATGTAACGACCCGATTGGTCGTTTCGCTTTTCAAAACTCCGTTCCCCTAAATAACACTTTCCGCACTTGCATTAACTAATTTACGACCTGCGGGGATGGTTGTTTCGAGATTTGGAAGAGTTAAGGTTGAAATAGGCACACTTGATTCCTTAAGATTTTCTTAAAAGGCTAAGTTTGACTTTGGTCAACATTTTTAGTTAACGGACCCGGACTCGTGTTTTGACGGTCCCGGAGGGTCCGTAGGAAAATATGGGACCTGGGCGTATGCCCGAAATCGAATTTCGAGGTCCCTATCCCGAGTAATGAATTTTTGTTAGAAATTGTTAAACTGAAATTCTAAGGATTTAATGAAAAGGAATAATGCTTGATCATGTTGGTATCGGGCCCGTATGTTGGTTCCAGAGCACAGTACAGATCCAACATAATATTTAAGTCTTGTCTATGAAGTTTGGTGAGAAACGGGACTAATTTGACATGATTCGGACGTCCGGTTGTAAAAATAGGAATTTGAGTGTTCTTAAGGATTTCATGCGTTTTGGAGTTGAATTCGTAGTTTTAGATGTTATTTCGGCGATTTGATCGCTCGAGCAAGTTGTACAAGGTTGTTGGACTTGTATGGGTGTTCGGAGTGGAGCCCCGAGGGCTCAGGTGAGTTTCGGGCATGGGTTGGGGGTGAAAAACACCCCAGTTTTCTGGTGTTTCTGTGAGGAGTTGCAGGTCTCGCAAATGCGAGGAATTTGTTCGCAATTGTGACCTCGCATTTGCGAGAAAACCATCGCAATTGCGATGAAGGCAGGAGGTGGGCAGCGTCGCATTTGCGACAATTACATCGCATTTGCGAACCCTGCAGGTCCGCATTTGCGACCCCAGGATCGCATTTGCGATGGAAGCAGGAGAGAGGCCAGTTCGCAATTGCGAAGATTTTGTCGCATTTGCGAGTTCGCATTTGCGAACCTGATGTCGCAAATGCGACATCAGAGGCATGGACACAGCTTTTAAAAACGAGACTTAGGCCATTTATTTCATTCTATCTCTACACTTGGGCGACTTGGGAGCTTTCAAAGAGGGGATTTCAACATAGCATTGTGAGGTAAGTTATTTTTACTTAATGTGAGTTTAATACTTGGGTTTTGGGTAGATTAACACACAAAAATTAGTGAAAATTATGGGATTAGAGCAAAACCTAGGGTTTTGATAAAACTTAGATTTTACCACGAAATTTGTTATGGAATGAAGTAGAAATCATATATTATTGATCCTTAGATTATAGAGAACAACTTTCTTCGAAAAATTTCGGAATCCGGACACGTGGGCCCGGGGTCGGATTTTAGGAAACTTATGTTTAATGTTGGGAAATTACTTTAATAATTAAAATGCAAATTCTTGAGCTTATATTGACTAGTTCCTACCTTGTTTAATTAGTTTTGGATCGTTCGGCTCCAAATTGAGGGTTTGAGCACGTTCTTGATATTGGAAGTACGGTTTGGAGCGAGGTGAGTCACCTATCTAACCTTGTAAGAGGGAATTGTCCCCATAGGTGTAATAATTGAATAATTTGCCACTAAATGCGGGGGCTACGTACGCACTAGGTGACGAGAGTCCGTGCGTAGCCACTATATTGCTTAAGTCCGGGTAGTCTAGGACCCAAAAGCATGCTTTATGTGATATTCTTGTGACTCTATGGTTAATTGGGATTGCTTAAACCATGTTGAATGTGGTAAATAAAATTAATACGAGAAACATCACTTTCTTGATCTTTTAAAGAGGAGTTGACATTTCTGTGGGTAATTGCTTCCTTGATATATTCTCGACTGCCTGTTTGTTGTGCTTAATTACATTTGAACGCGTCGCATGTATGATTCGCGAGCAGGGTAATAGATGCATCTACGGTTCGCGCCATTCGATCCTCCGGCAGTGCACACTTTACTTTTATGTTGGATCGGGCCGTACGACCTCGGCACTACTTGCGCATGCTTCTTGCTCGGTATATTGTTGTGGACTGAACTTGTTTATATGCCCTGAAATGTAAATGGCTAACTGTGATATTATCTAGGAAAGGTCATGTTACTTCTTGCTATATGTTGTTAATTATTTGTGCTATCCATGCTTAGTATAACACTTTCTCATATTATTTGACCATAGTAAGTGTCAAGTCGACCTCTCGTCTCTACTTCTTTGAGATTAGATAGGATACTTACTGGGTACATATTGTTTATGTACTCATACTACACTTCTGTACCTAATTGTACAGGATCTGAGGCAGGTACATCTGGTTACCAGGCTGGTGCATACTCTTGATCCGGCTCGAGATTCCAGGTGAGCTGCTCCCCTCCTACGCCGTTCAGCAGCCCGATGGAGTCTTTCTTTACTTTTGGCTGTCTATTCTGTTTCAGACAGTAGGATAGATTTATTCTTTTGAGTATTCTACTAGATGCCCGTATACTTGTGACACCAGGTCTTGGCACACACATTAGTAGACTATTCTTTTGGGATTGTATAACTATTTCGGTTCGATGCTAATTATTTCTTGTTTTAAATTCAAAGTTTAGAGTTTGTGCTAACCGTTTTGGAAAGGTAAAACTAGAATTTATTAATACTTCCACGTTGGCTTGCCTGAGAACGGTGTTGGGCGCCATCACGACCTAGAGTGAAATTGGGTCGTGATAACATGGTATCAGAGCACTAGGTTCACGTAGGTCTCACAAGTCATGGGCAAACCTAGTAGAGTCTTGCGGATCGGTACGGAGATGTCTGTATTTATCTTCGAGAGGCTATAGGGTGTTAGGAAACTACTCTTTCTTCATTCCCTATCGTGCAGTGGTTAGTACACTAAATTTACCCTCTTCTATTCTCTCGCAGATGATGAGGATACGCACAGCAGCTGTTCCAGACCCGGGAGGAGCTGCTCCCCCCGTTGCTAGAGGCTGGGGGAGGGTACCAGCCCGAGGTAGGGGACGAGGGCGTCCCAAAGCTATCCCAGTAGCACCACCGGCGGATCCTGTGGAAGATCCCATCATTGAGGAGCAGGGCGAGGTACCTGCAGCTGTGCCTACCCCGGCGGACTTCATGACATCTCCGAGATTTCAGGAGGTCATGGGCCGTATGATGCGGTTCATGGACACAATGGCTCTGACTGGGTTATTTCCAGCGGATCCAGCTACATCACAGGCAGGAGGGGGAGCACAGACCCCTATCGCTCAGGCTCCTGGACATGCAACTGCAGTGTATCAGACTCCGGGTGCACTACCCGCGGATGGGGCTTAGCCAGTTGCTGCAGTGGTGCCCGAGCCCAGACTAGCTGCGGATGGTGACCCGTAGAAGTTGTTAGATAGATGGACTAGACTTCACCCTCCTGTCTTGGGGGGTGAGCGTCATGAGGGCCCAGGATTTCATTGATAGGCGCAGGGACAGACTGCGCAACATGAGGATATTGGAGTCACATGGGGTTGACTTTACTACCTTCCAGCTGGAGGGCAGGGCCCGTAGATGGTGGCAATTGTACGTTCTTGGCAAGCCAGCAGGTTCTCCTCCCATCAGTTGGAGTGAGTTCACACAGTTGTTTCTGGACAGGTATATCCCACCATCTGAGAGGGAAGAGCTACGGTATCAGTTTGAGCAGCTTGAATAGGGCCAGATGTCTGTGACCGACTATGAGGTAAGGTTTTTTGAGCTATCCCTCCATGCATTAATGATACTTCCTACCGATGCGGAGAGGGTGCAGAGGTTCGTTGCAGGGTTGCATTCTGGCATTAGGGCCAACATGGCCCGAGAGGTGGAGATGGGGACTCCTTATCAGCTAGTGGTGGATATTGCTCGGAGGATTGAGGGCTACCGTCTGAGAGGTAGGGAGCGGATGCAGCAGGACAAGAGGGCTAGGTTCTCCAGAGAGTTCAGAGGTTCTCCGGCTAGGGGTAGAGGTCAGTTTGGGAGGGGTCAGCCTAGCAGGCTCCCACATTCAACACCACCACCTGCTCGAGGTGCTCCAGCGTGCCCCTATTTCAGCGCCACGCCAGAGAGTTCTTATCGCCCGCCAGCTATTCAGGGTTCTTCAAGTGGGTATTCAGGTCCCCAGGGTTCTTTGGGTTCCTATTCCAATGCTACGCCAGAGAGTTCATACTGTCCTCCAGCCAGTTCGAGTTCCTCCGGTGGGTATTGAGGCCATCAGGGCCAGGCTTCAGGACAGCAGGCTGTGGTGCCGACAGGTTGCTACGAGTGTAGAGATCCAGGTCACATGAAGAGGACCTGCCCCAGGCTTTGGGGCAAGGCAGTACAACAGGGTCAGCAGCCTATGATTTAAGCATCGGTTGCCTAGCCGCCTAGAGGTGGGGGACAGGGTGGTAGAGGCCATCCTAGAGGTGGAGGCTAGACAAGGAGTGGTCAGCCAGCTACTGCTCAGTCAGGTGGAGGCCAGCCAGCCAGCGCTCCAGCCAGATTTTATGCCCTTCCAGCCAGACCAGATGCATTGGCCTCAGATGCCGTCATCACAAGTATTATTTCCCTCTGCGGTAGAGATGCTTCGGTATTATTTGATCCAGCGTCCATCTATTCGTATGTATCGTCTTTGTTTGCTCGTTTTCTGGTTATTGCTCCTGAGCCTTTGGGCACTCCTGTTCATGTGTCCACTCCTGTGGGTGACTCTGTGGTTGTGGATCGGATCTACCGATCCTGTGTGGTCACATTCTATGGATTCGAGACTAGAGCAGATCTCCCGTTGCTTGATATGATCGACTTTGAGGTCATCCTAGGCATGGATTGGTTATCCCCATACCACTCCAACCTTGATTGCCATGCCAAGACTGTTACATTAGCGATGCCAGGGTTGCCAGGGTTGGAGTGGAAGGGTTCCACAATTGATACATCTAGTCGGGTTATCTCTTTCCTGAAGGCTCGGCATATGGCCGGGAAGGGGTGTTTGGCTTATCTGGCTTATGTTCGGGACACCACTGCAGAGTCTCCGATGATTGATTCAGTTCCAGTATTTTGGGAGTTCGCCGATGTGTTTCCTTCTGATCTTCCTGGCATGCCACCGGATCGTGATATCGATTTCTACATTGATTTGGCTCCAGGTACCCAGCCTATATCTATTCCACCGTACCGCATGGCTCCGAAAGAGTTGAAGGAGCAGCTTGAGGAGTTGTTAGCAAAGGGGTTTATTAGACCGAGTGTGTCACCTTGGGGTGCACCAGTGTTGTTTGTAAAGAAGAAGGATGGAACCATGCGGATGTGCATTGACTACCGCCAGTTGAACAAGGTTACCATCAAGAACAAGTACCCGTTGCCGCGCATTGATGATTTGTTCGATCAATTGCAGGGTGCTAGGGTGTTCTCTAAGATAGGCTTGAGATCGGGGTATCATCAGTTGAGGATTCGGGACTCGAATGTTCCGAAGACTGCCTTCCTTACTAGATATAGTCATTATGAGTTTTTGGTGATGTCCTTTGGCCTGACTAATGCCCCAGCGACATTTATGGACTTGATGAACCGGGTGTTCAAACCTTATATTGATTCCTTCGTCATCATCTTCATTGACAACATCCTGATATACTCCCGCAGCTTGGGGGAGCATGAGCAGCATTTGAGGGTAGTGCTTCAGACCTTGCAGGAGCAGAAGCTATATGCTAAGTTCTCCAAGTGTGAGTTTTGGCTAGAGTTAGTGGCATTCTTGGGGCATATTGTGTCAGGAGAGGGTATTAAGGTGGATCCCAAGAAGATTGAGGCAATTCAGAGTTGGCCACGTCCTACTTCAGTGACCGAGATCAGGAGTTTCCTAGGGTTAGTAGGTTACTACCGGCAATTCGTGCAGGGCTTTTCATCTATTGCATCACCTCTGACCAGATTGACCTAGAAGGGTGCTCCTTTCCGTTGGTCCGATGATTGTGAGGCGAGCTTTCAGAAGCTCAAGACAGCTTTGACTACGACACCAGTTCTCGTGTTGCCTTCCGGTTCAGGGATATATACGGTGCATTGTGATGCTTCACGCATTGGTTTGGGTTGTGTATTGATGCAGGATGGGCGAGTCATTGCATATGCTTCACGCCAACTGAAGATTCATGAGAAGAATTATCCTGTGCACGATCTAGAGTTGGCGGCGATTGTCTCTTAAGATATGGAGGCATTATCTGTATGGGGCGTCATGTGAGGTTTACACTGATCATCGCAGCTTACAACATTTGTTCAAGTAGAGGGACCTCAATTTGAGGCAGCATAGATGGCTTGAGTTACTGAAGGATTATGACATCACCATTCTTTATCATCCGGGCAAGGCAAATGTGGTCGCGGATGCCTTAAGCAGGAAAGCAGAGAGTATGGGTAGCTTTGCATTCATTCCAGCGGGGGAGAGGCCACTAGCTTTGGACATTCAGTCCTTGGCTAACAGACTTGTGAGGTTGGATATTTTAGAGCCCAGCCGATTCCTTGCGTGTGTTGGTTCCCAGTCTTCATTATTGGGGGAGATCAAGGCCCGACAGTTCGATGATCCGCATTTGGCAGTTCTCAGAGAGACGGTGCTACAGGGTAGGGCCAAGGAGGTTTCTATTGGCGAGGATGGTGTCCTGCGACTCCAGGGTCGCCTATGTGTTCCAAATGTTGATGGCTTGAGGGAGAGGATTCTAGCAGAAGCACATAGCTCGTGGTATTCTATTCACCCAGGTGCTACGAAGATGTATCGTGACCTGAGACAACATTATTGGTGGCGATGGATGAAGAAGGACATAGTTGAGTATGTGGCTAAGTGTTTGAATTGCCAGCAGGTTAAGTATGAGCACCAGAGGCCAGGTGGCCTACTTCAGCAGATGCCCATTCCTGAGTGGAAGTGGGACCGCATCACTATGGACTTCGCAGTGGGATTGCCCCAGACCTTGCAAAAGTTTGATGCAGTGTGGGTCATTGTTGACAGGTTGACCAAGTTGGCACACTTTATTCGATTGTGACTACTTACACTTCAGAGAGGTTGGCTCAGATTTACATTCGGGAGATAGTCCGGTTGCACGGTGTGCCTGTTTCCATCGTATCAGATAGAGGCCCTCAGTTCACTTCCCATTTCTGGAGAGCCGTTCAGAGTGAGTAGGGGACCCGCGTGGAGCTTATCACAGCATTCCATCCTTAGACCGATGGGCAGTCAGAGCGGACAGTTCATATTTTGGAGGACATGCTCAGAGCATGTGTGATTGACTTTGGAGGACAGTGGGATCAGTTTCTGCCTCTGGCCGAGTTTTCTTACAACAATAGTTATCAGTCCAACATCGAGATGGCCCCATTCGAGGCTTTATACGGTCGGCAATGTCGTTCCCTTATCGGGTGGTTTGAGCCCGGAGAGGCTAAGCTGTGTTGTACAGATCTGGTGAAAGATGCCTTGGAGAAGGTGAAGCTGATTCAGGAAAGACTTCGCACAGCACAGTCCAGATAGAAGAGTTACGTGGATCAGAAGGCGCGTGATCTATCATTCATGGTCGGCGAGAAGGTTCTCTTGAAAGTCTCACCGATGAAGGGTGTCATAAGATTTAGGAAGAAGGGCAAGTTGAGCACATGGTTTATTGGCCCATTTGAGGTGTTGAAGCGAGTTGGGGAGGTGGCATATGAGCTTGCTTTGCCTCCCAGCTTATCGGGAGTCCACCCAGTTTTTCATGTGTGTATGCTTCGGAGGTATCACGCCGACTGGTCCCATATGCTAGACTTCAGCACTATTCAGCTAGACGAGAGATTGAGCTACGAGGAGGAGCCAGTTGCCATTATTGATAGGCAGGAGCGCCAGTTGAGATCCAAGAGGTTTTCTGCAGTAAAGGTCCAGTGGAGGGGCCAACCAGTCGAGGAGGCGACCTGGGAGTCCGAGGAGGACATGCGAAGCAGATATCCACACTTATTCGGCACTTCAAGTATGAATCTAAACTCGTTCGAGGACGAACGTTTGTTTAAGAGGGGGAGGATGTAACGACCTGACTGGTCGTTTCGCTTTTCAGAACCCCGTTCCCCAAAATAAGACTTCCCGCACTTGCTTTAACTAATTTACGACCTGCGGGGATGGTTGGTTCGGGATTTGGAAGAGTTTGGGTTGAAATAGGCACACTTGATTCCTTAAGATTTTCTTAAAAGGCTAAGTTTGACTTTGGTAAACATTTTTAGTTAAGGAACCCGGACTCGTGTTTTGACGGTCCCGGAGGGTCCGTAGAAAAATATGGGACCTGGGCGTATGCCCGGAATCGAATTCCGAGGTCCTTAGCCCGAGTAATGAATTTTTGTTAGAAATTGTTAAACTGAAATTCTAAGGATTTAATGAAAAGGAATAATGCTTGATCATGTTGGTATCAGGCCCGTATGTTGGTTCCGGAGCCCGGTACAGGTCCAATATAATATTTAAGTCTTGTCAGTGAAGTTTGGTGAGAAACGGGACTGATTTGACGTGATTCGAACGCCCAGTTGTAAAATAGGAATTTGAGTGTTCTTAAGGATTTCATGCGTTTTGGAGTTAAATTCGTAGTTTTAGATGTTATTTCGGCGATTTGA